>NC_088228.1:4368018-4475518 GCF_036934945.1 Oncorhynchus masou masou | reverse complement strand
AAACCCAAAATATGCTGAAGTGTTTAGGTTGTACTGTGTGTACAGGAAGAGACTAGTAATCTTCATGTAGATGATTTACATGTGTATTCATCCACTCCAGGCATCAAACGGTCCCATGCTACTAATCAAATCAAATCAAATGTATTTATATAGCCCTTCGTACATCAGCTGATATCTCAAAGTGCTGTACAGAAACCCAGCCTAAAACCCCAAACAGCAAGCTATGCAGGTATAGAAGCACCTGCAGTACTACTGAACACGTGTGTCTTTTCAATCATGTACCACAGGTAGTGAACATGTGTTTCTAGGTGTTGAGGGAGAGCTATGTTCTGTTTAATTCCAGCCTGGGAGTCTCATGTTCTAGGGTTGTGCTGAGGTTCGACGCCTCACAATGATACAGCCAGAACAATTTACATGACATACAGTTGAAGTCGGAAGTTTACATACACCTTAGCCAAATACATTTAAACTCAGTGTTTCACAATTCCTGACCTTTAATCCTAGTAAAAATGCCCCTGTTTTAGGCCAGTTAGGATCAGCACTTTATTTAAAAAATTTGAAATGTCAGACTAATAGTTGAGAGAATGATTTATTTCAGCTTTTATTAATTTATTCTCGTTCCCAGTGGGTCAGAAGTTTACATAACCTCAATTAATATTTGGTAATACTTGGGTCAAACATTTCGGGTAGCCTTCCACAAGCTTCCCACAATAAGTTGGGTTGCGCAGTGGTTAAGGGCACTGTACTGCAGCGCCAGCTGTGCCATCAGAGACTCTGGGTTCGCGCCCAGGTTCTGTCGTAACCGGCCGCGACCGGGAGGTCCGTGGGGCGACGCACAATTGGCCTAGCGTCGTCCGGGTTAGGGAGGGCTTGGTCGGTAGGGATGTTCTTGTCTCATCGCCGCCCAGCGACTCCTGTGGCGGGCCGGGCGCAGTGCACGCTAACACAGGTTGCCAGGTACACGGTGTTTCCTCCGACACATTGGTGCGGCTGGCTTCCGGGTTGGATGCTCACTGTGTTAAGAAGCAGTGCGGCTGGTTGGGTTGTGTATCGGAGGACGCATGACTTTCAACCTACGTCTCTCCCGAGCCCGTACGGGAGTTGTAGCGATGAGATAAGATAGTAGCTACTAAACAATTGGATACCACGAAATTGGGGAGAAAAAGGGGTAAAAATTAAAAAAAAAAAAAAAATTGGGGCCCATTCCTCCTGACAGAGCTGGTGTAACTGAGTCAGGTTTGTAGGCCTCCTTGCTTGCACACGCTTCTTCAGTTCTGCCCACATATTTTCTATAGGATTGAGGTCAGGGCATTGTGATGGCCACTCCAATACCTTGACTTTGTTGTCCTGAAGCCATTTTGCCACAACTTTAGAAGTATGCTTGGGGTTATTGCCCATTTGGAAGACCCATTTATGACCAAGCTTTAAGTTCCTGACTGATGTCTTGAGATGTTGCTTCAATATATCCACATAATTTTCCAACCTCATGACACCATCTATTTTGTGAAGTTCACCAGTCCCCCCTGCAGCGAAGCACCCCCACAACATGATGCTGCCACCCCACAACATGATGCTGCCACCCCCGTGCTTCACGGTTGGGATGGTGTTCTTCAGCTTGCAAGTCTTCCCCTTTTTCCTCCAAACATGACGATGATCATTATGACCAAACAGTTCTTTTTTTTTTCATCAGACCAGAGGGCATTTCTCCAAAAAGTACAATCTTTGTCTCCATGTGCAGTTACAAACCCTAGTCTGGCTTTTTTATGTCGGTTTTAGAGCAGTGGCTTCTTCCTTGCCGAGTGGCCTTTCAGGTTATGTCGATATAGGACTCGTTTTACTGTAGATATAGATACTTTTGTACCGGTTTCCTCCAGCATCTTCACAAGGTCCTTTGCTGTTGTTCTGGGATTGATTTGCACTTTTTGCATCATCTCTAGGAGACAGAACGCTTTCCTGAGCGGTGTGACGGCTGCCTGGTCCCATGGTGTTTATACTTGTGTACTATTGTTTGTACAGATGAACGTGGTACCTTCAGGCGTTAGGAATTTGCTCCCAAGGAGGAACCACTACAATTTTTTTTCTGACGTCTTGGCTGATTTCCTTTGATTTTCCCATGATGTCAAGCAAAGAGGCACTGAGTTCGAAAGTAGGCCTTGAAATACATCCACAGGGACACCTCCAATTGTCTCAAACGATTTCAATAATCCTATCAGAAGCTTCTAAAGCCATGACATCATTTTCTGGAATTTTCCAAGCTGTATAAAGGCACAGTCAATGTACACTTCTGACCCCAAGTTTTAATGACTCCAACCTAAGTGTATGTAAACTTCTGACTTCAACTATACGTAGGTCCTCTTACTAATGGTAAGGCCTGCAGTCTAAGGCCCATAGCTCACAATCTACAGCCTAACGGTAAGGCCTGCAGTCTAAGGCCCATAGCTCACAATCTACAGCCTAACGGTAAGGCCTGCTGTCTAAGGCCCATAGCTCACAATCTACAGCCTAATGGTAAGGCCTGCAGTCTAAGGCCCATAGCTCACAATCTACAGCCTAATGGTAAGGCCTGCTGTCTAAGGCCCATAGCTCACAATCTACAGCCTAATGGTAAGGCCTGCAGTCTAAGGCCCATAGCTCACAATCTACAGCCTAATGGTAAGGCCTGCAGTCTAAGGCCCATAGCTCACAATCTACAGCCTAACGGTAAGGCCTGCAGTCTAAGGCCCATAGCTCACAATCTACAGCCTAATGGTAAGGCCTGCAGTCTAAGGCCCATAGCTCACAATCTACAGCCTAACGGTAAGGCCTGCAGTCTAAGGCCCATAGCTCACAATCTACAGCCTAATGGTAAGGCCTGCAGTCTAAGGCCCATAGCTCACAATCTACAGCCTAACGGTAAGGCCTGCAGTCTAAGGCCCATAGCTCACAATCTACAGCCTAATGGTAAGGCCTGCAGTCTAAGGCCCATAGCTCACAATCTCAGCTACAATCAATAACACAATGGTTTTCCGTTAATTAATTCAAGGCTAGCCATCTAGCTTTAATCATCAATGCTATGTCACACAGACCACAGGTCAGGTTGTTGTATGTAAATTATCTAGTGACCACGGGATCAAGCAGCTGAATTCCTACAAATGTAATGTCAATGAGAAGGATTTCCATAGTAACGGTGCTAGTTTCTGCACTGCACACAAATGTAGCAGAAGCAGATCAATGAAAACACTTGTCACCACGACGACGACGTGATAGATGTTTAAATGTAGAAATGTGAACGGATCAATACGCCGCTTAGGGAGTGGTGATCGGGTTTCTCTCTGAGTGATACTCATACGCTGCATTGATCGTGAGCTTGCATCCCAAATGTCCACCCTATTCCCTATATTGTGTACTACCTTTTTAGCCAGAGCCAAAAAGTAGTGCACCATATAGGGAATAGGGTGCCGTTTGGGATGCAGACAGGGTCTAGAGGGGTCCTAGTGGAGCAGAGGCAATTCATTTTGTGCTTAATACGACCGTGTGGAATATGGGCTAGCTCTGAGATGTGATTAGTACTGCCTGTGTGGTCCATCGCCTACTTTTCCAACGCAGCATTTAAAAAGACATTAGCAAACGATGAGAAAAATGGATTTGTCTGGTTTGGCATTTAGAGGAGGTTTGACAGGTCAAAGTCATAATACTAGGTAATACTGATACTATGTAATATATCATATATCATATATACATAATACTAGGTAATACTGATACTATGTCATATATCATATATACATAATACTAGGTAATACTGATACTATATAATGCATCATATATAGATAATACTAGGTAATACTGATACTATATAATGCATCATATATACATAATACTAGGTAATACTGATACTATGTAATGTATCATATATACATAATACTAGGTAATACTGATACTATGTCTTGTAATATATCATATATACATAATACTAGGTAATACTGATACTATGTAATGCATCATATAGTCATAATACTAGGTAATACTGATACTATGTCTTGTAATATATCATATATACATAATACTAGGTAATACTGATACTATGTAAAGCATCATATAGTCATAATACTAGGTAATACTGATACTATGTAATGTATCATATAGTCATAATACTAGGTAATATATCATATATACATAATACTAGGTAATACTTATACTATGTAATGTATCATATAGTCATAATACTAGGTAATATATCATATATACATAATACTAGGTAATACTTATACTATGTAATGTATCATATATACATAATACTAGGTAATACTTATACTATGTAATGTATCATATAGTCATAATACTAGGTGATATATCATATATACATAATACTAGGTAATACGTATACTATGTAATGTATCATATAGTCATAATACTAGGTAATATATCATATATACATAATACTAGGTAATACTTATACTATGTAATGTATCATATATACATAATACTAGGTAATACTTATACTATGTAATGTATCATATATACATAATACTAGGTAATACTGATACTATGTAATGTATCATATATACATAATACTAGGTAATACTTATACTATGTAATGTATCATATATACATAATATTAGGTAATACTGATACTATGTAATGTATCATATAGTCATAATACTAGGTAATATATCATATATGCATAATACTAGGTAATACTGATACTATGTAATGTATCATAGATACATAATACTAGGTAATACTGATACTATGTAATGTATCATATAGTCATAATACTAGGTAATACTGATACTATGTAATGTATCATATAGTCATAATACTAGGTAATACTGATACTATGTAATGTATTATCTATATATAATACTAGGTAATACTGATACTATATAATGTATCATATATACATAATACTAGGTAATACTGATACTATGTAATGTATCATATATACATAATACTAGGTAATACTGATACTATGTCTTGTAATATATCATATATACATAATACTAGGTAATACTGATACTATGTCTTGTAATGTATCATATAGTCAATACTAGGTAATACTGATACTGTGTCTTCTACTGTAATGTATCATATAGAATTTTATACATGTTTAAAGTAGGACAAGATTTGATGAATAGTGAAACGGTACAATTAGCTTAGTGAGGTTCTTTGTAGGGTTTCTTGTGTTTCTATCGAACTAGTCAAGATCAGAGGATTATTTGGCCTGGTTTTCCGCCTTACAGAATGGGGGTGTACAGTGAAGCACATGTTAAAATTATACTCTGTGTTAAATGGTCTTATGATATATCCGGATTGGATCTTTAATACCTCTTATTATAAAAACACATACAGTAACAGTATCCACAGAATGTAATGCTTTGTTGTAGATTCAAACTCCATGTAGTATCCACAGAATGTAATGCTTTGTTGTAGATTCTAACTCCATGTAGTATCCACAGAATGTAATGCTTTGTTGTAGATTCTAACTCCATGTAGTATCCACAGAATGTAATGCTTTGTTGTAGATTCTAACTCCATGTAGTATCCACAGAATGTAATGCTTTGTTGTAGATTCTAACTCCATGTAGTATCCACAGAATGTAATGCTTTGTTGCAGATTCTAACTCCATGTAGTATCCACAGAATGTAATGCTTTGTTGTAGATTCTAACTCCATGTAGTATCCACAGAATGTAATGCTTTGTTGTAGATTCTAACTCCATGTAGTATCCACAGAATGTAATGCTTTGTTGTAGATTCTAACTCCATGTAGTATCCACAGAATGTAATGCTTTGTTACAGATTCTAATCCCATGAAGGGAATACCCTATTATAAACATATTTTCCTGATCATAAAGGACATAGAGGTTTTGGGTTATATATATATATTACTGTATATTGACATATATATATGTATATATATATGTGTGTGTGTTTGTGTGTTTATAGTGAACACCCCTCACTTCCTGACCATAAAGGACATAGAGGTTTTGGGTTATATTTATATTACTGTATATTGACATATATATATATGTGTATGTGTGTGTGTGTGTGTTTGTGTGTTTATAGTGAACACCCCTCACTTCCTGACCATAAAGGGTGTAGAGGTGAACGCCGGACAGACGGCCGCCTTCCACTGTACTGTCAACGGACGACAGAGAGACAACTTCAACCTCTGGTTACAGGTAACAACAACACCATATCCTGACCCCTGACCCCTAAACCTAACAATCCACTGTACTGTTAATAGACGACAGAGAGACAACTTCAACCTCTGGTTACAGGTAACAATGTTCACCCAAAATGTTACACTTCACTTTACTACTGGAGGTGTTTTCATTTACCTGCCTCCTCACTGGGGATCTCCAATTCAGTACCTGGTTCTATTCCAGCACAACAACAAACAAAAAAACACCCGATTCAGATAAAACAACATTGTACCGGTTGAAGATTATGACTGGTTGTTGATATTGATGATTTGAACTAGACATTACTGCTGGGAAGGAACAAGATTTTAGCGGTAGTAGGTTTCACTATATCAAACCCTGGCCTACACTCTTGGAAGAAAGGTGCTTATCTAGAACCTAAAAGAGTTCACCAACTGGAGACCCGAGAGAGAGAGAGAGAGAGAGAGAGAGAGAGAGAGAGAGAGAGAGAGAGAGAGAGAGAGAGAGAGAGAGAGAGAGAGAGAGAGAGAGAGAGAGAGAGAGAGAGAGAGAGAGAGAGAGAGAGAGAGAGAGAGAGAGAGAGAGAGAGAGAGAGAGAGAGAGAGAGAGAGAGAGAGAGAGAGAGAGAGAGAGAGAGAGAGAGAGAGAGAGAGAGAGAGAGAGAGAGAGAGAGAGAGAGAGAGAGAGAGAGAGAGAGAGAGAGAGAGAGAGAGAGAGAGAGAGAGAGAGAGAGAGAGAGAGAGAGAGAGAGAGAGAGAGAGAGAGAGAGAGAGAGAGAGAGAGAGAGAGAGAGAGAGAGAGAGAGAGAGAGAGAGAGAGAGAGAGAAGAGAGAGAGAGAGAGAGAGAGAGAGAGAGAGAAGAGAGAGAGAGAGAGAGAGAGAGAGAGAGAGAGAGGGAAGGGAAGGGAAGGGAAAAGAGAGAGAGAGAGACAGAGAGAGAGAGAAGGGAAGGGAAAAGAGAGAGAGAGAGAGAGAGAAGAGAGAGAGGGAAGGGAAAAGAGAGAGAGAGAGAGAGAGAGAGAAGGGAAGGGAAAAGAGAGAGAGAGAGAGAAGGGAAGGGAAAAGAGAGAGAGAGAGAGAAGGGAAAAGAGAGAGAGAGATTTTATTTGCCCCCCACCCCAAGGGGTCTGAATACAAAAGTGAGTACACCCCTCACATTTTTGTAAATATTTGAGTATATCTTTTCATGTGACAACACTGAAGAATTGACACTTTGCTCCAATGTAAAGTAGTGAGTGTACAGCCTATGGTAACGTGTGAAGCTCTGGTGAACTCCATGGGATTAAACCAGTGCTGGAAAATGATGGTGGCCACACAAAATATTGACACTTTGGGTCCAATTTGGACATTTTCACTTAGGGGTGTACTCACTTTTGTTGCCAGCGGTTTAGACATTAATGGCTGTGTGTTGAGTTATTTTGAGGGGACAGCAAATTTACACTGTTATACAAGCTGTACACTCACTACTTTACACTTGTAGCAAAGCAAAGTGTCATTTCTTCAGTGTTGTCACATGAAAAGATATACTCACTTTTGTGATATACTGTATATATATATATAGTTATATATTCATGTTTATATGTACCATATACAGTGCATTCGGAGAGTAATCAGCCCCCTTGACTTTTTCCATATTCTGTTACGTTACAGCCTTATTCTATAATGGATTAAATTGTTTTTTCCCTCATCAATCTACACACAATACCCCATAATGACATCACAATACCCCTTAATGACATCACAATACCCATTATTGACATAACAATAACCTTTAATGATAAAGCAAAAAACATGTTCTTAGAAATTAATTATCACATTTACATAAGTGTTCAGACCCTTTACTCAGTACTTTGTTGAAGCACCTTTGGCAGTGATTACAGTCTTGAGTCTTCTTTAGTATGATGTTACAAGCTTGGCAGATCTGTATTTGGGGAGTTTCTCCCATTCTTCTCTGCAGATCCTCTCAAGCTCTGTCAGGTTGGATGGGGAGCGTTGCTGCACAGGTATTTTCAGGTCTCTCTAGAGATGTTCGATCGGGAGGTCTTGCATTGTCTTGGCTGTGTGCTTAGGGTCGTTGTCCTGTTGGAAGGTGAACCTTAGCCCCAATTTGAGGTCCTGAGCGATCTGGAGCAGGTTTTCATCAAAGATCTTTCTGTACTTTGCTGTTGGTTCTCCTGTTGGATCTGCTGCCACAAACACACACTGTTGTCCCCTCGAACACTGATGCAATCAAGGTCAAGCCACTTTAGTATTTAAACCTGTCAATTTTATTTTTGCCTAACCCAACGTTTTAAGAGCTAACCCCTGTCTGTGTTTCAACAGGGTGGACGCAAGTTCCCCATGAAGGCCACTAAATGACCATGTACCACTAAAACTACATCTAACCTGCTGTGTGTTTCAACAGGGTATTGGTGGATGCGTGGCCCCTATGAAGTCCACTAAATGACCATGTACCACTAAAACTACATCTAACCTGCTGTGTGTTCTGTTTTGACCTCTGACCCCTGACTGTGTTCTAACAGGGTATTGGTGGACGCGAGGCCCCTATGAAGGCCACTAAATGACCATGTACCACTAAAACTACATCTAACCTGCTGTGTGTTCCGTTTTGACCTCTGACCCCTGACTGTGTTCTAACAGGGTATTGGTGGACGCGAGGCCCCTATGAAGGCCACTAAATGACCATGTACCA
This sequence comes from Oncorhynchus masou masou, assembly GCF_036934945.1. Classification (NCBI taxonomy): domain Eukaryota; kingdom Metazoa; phylum Chordata; class Actinopteri; order Salmoniformes; family Salmonidae; genus Oncorhynchus; species Oncorhynchus masou. Next base: position 4,466,684 of record NC_088228.1, on the reverse strand, counting down.
CTAAAACTACATCTAACCTGCTGTGTGTTCTGTTTTGACCTCTGACCCCTGACTGTGTTCTAACAGGGTATTGGTGGACGCGTGGCCCCTATGAAGTCCACTAAATGACCATGTACCACTAAAACTACATCTAACCTGCTGCTGTTTTGACCTCTGACCCCTGACTGTGTTCTAACAGGGTATTGGTGGACGCGTGGCCCCTATGAAGTCCACCAAGCCATGGAACAACAGACGCTTCATTGGGACCTTCGACGTGGAGAACACCACTAAAGGAGACTCAGGACGCTACCGATGCATCGTCCACTCTGACAAAGGAGTTGGAGTGTCCAACTATGGAGAACTGACCATAAAACGTAAGTACTCTAGTGTCCAACTATGGAGAACTGACCATAAAACGTAAGTACTCTAGTGTCCAACTATGGAGAACTGACCATAAAACGTAAGTACTCTAGTGTCCAACTATGGAGAACTGACCATAAAACGTATGTACTCTAGTGTCCAACTATGGAGAACTGACCATAAAACGTAAGTACTCTAGTGTCCAACTATGGAGAACTGACCATAAAACGTAAGTACTCTAGTGTCCAACTATGGAGAACTGACCATAAAACGTAAGTACTCTAGTGTCCAACTATGGAGAACTGACCATAAAACGTAAGTACTCTAGTGTCCAACTATGGAGAACTGACCATAAAACGTAAGTACTCTAGTGTCCAACTATAGAGAACTCACCAGAAAACATAAGTACTCTAGTGTCCAACTATAGAGAACTCACCATAAAACGTAAGTACTTTAGTCTCCAACTATAGAGAACTGACCATAAAACGTAAGTACTCTAGTGTCCAACTATGGAGAACTGACCATAAAACGTATGTACTCTAGTGTCCAACTATGGAGAACTCACCATAAAACGTAAGTACTCTAGTGTCCAACTATAGAGAACTCACCAGAAAACATAAGTACTCTAGTGTCCAACTATAGAGAACGCACCATAAAACGTAAGTACTCTAGTGTCCAACTATAGAGAAAGCACCATAAAACGTAAGTACTCTAGTGTCCAACTATAGAGAACTCACCAGAAAACATAAGTACTCTAGTGTCCAACTATAGAGAACGCACCATAAAACGTAAGTACTCTAGTGTCCAACTATAGAGAACTCACCAGAAAACATAAGTACTGTAGATCTCAGTCATTCTCCTCCAAAACCTTTTAAATTACATTGTGGTGAATTTTGAAATGGGAACCACAACAGAACTGAAATAGCCTCAACATTCCCACTACCTTCGTAGAGCAATGAGCACAAGACATACACAACCAGGAAATGATTCAGACGTTGTTTTCCAGAATATCCTCAAAGACAAAAGAAAGCCCCAACGAGGTTAAATATTAAACACAGCCAGAGAAGTAAAGGTTTATGTTGATGTGTTCCCTAGTGGACTGGGATGTGTGTGTTCTCTATAAAGTCATGCCCTTGAACGAGCGGAGAGGCCTGACCCATTCTAACCAAAATGATGATACAGACCCATTCTACACTAAAGGACAAGGCAGACCCATCTTCTGCTACTTCCTGTCTTTTCCTGCTCAACAACATCAGCCTTAATACTCCAGAGATGGGCGCCAACAGAGATGGCCGCCTCGCTTCGCGTTCCTAGGAAACTATGCAGTATTTGGATTTTTTGGTACCCCAGGTAATCTTAGGTTTCATTACATACAGTCGGGAGGAACTACTGAATATAAGAGGAACGTCAACTCACCATCATTACGACCAGGAATATGACTTTCCCGAAGCGGATCCTGTGTTCTGCCTTTCCACCCAGGACAATGGATCGGAACCCAGCAGGCGACCCAAAACAACGACGTCGTAAAAGAGTCAAACGAAGCGGTCTTCTGGTCAGGCTCCGGAGACGGGCACATCGCGCACCCCTCCCTAGCATACTACTCGCCAATTTCCAGTCTCTTGACAACAAGGTTGATGAAATCCGAGCAAGGGTAGCATTCCAGCGAGACATCAGAGACTGTAACGTTCTTTGCTTCACGGAAACAATCAAATCTGAAAACAAGACTCCCTAAATTGTATCAGCATATCAATTGCGCAACCAGGGCTGGTAAAACCCTGGATCATTGTTATTCTAACTTCCGCGACGCATATAAGGCCCTCCCCTGACCTCCTTTCGGAAAAGCTGACCACGACTCCATTTTGTTGCTTCCAGCCTACAGACAGAAACTAAAACAGGAAGCTCCCGCGCTCAGGTCTGTTCATGCAATTTGCTTACCGCCCAAAGACGCAACCACACTGCACACTGCACACTGCCCTAACCCATCTGGACAAGAGGAATACCTATGTGAGAATGCTGTTCATCGACTTTAGGTCAGCATTTAACACCATAGTACCCTCCAAAATCGTCATCAAGCTCGAGACCCTGGGTCTCGACCCCGCCCTGTGCAACTGGGTACTGGATTTCCTGACGGGCCGCCCCCAGGTGGTGAGGGTAGGTAACAACATCTCCACCCGCTGATCCTCAACACTGGGGCCCCACAAGGGTGTGTTCTGAGCCCTCTCCTGTACTCCCTGCTCACCCACAACTGCGTGGCCATGCACACCTCCAACTCAATCATCAAGTTTGATACTCCAGTGGTAGGCTTGATTACCACCAACGACGAGACGGCATACAGGGAGGAGGTAAGGGCCCTCGGAGTGTGGTGTCAGGAAAATAATAAATAAACAACGCCAACAAAACAAAGGAGATGATTGTGGACTTCAGGAAACAGCAGAGGGAGCACCCCCCTATCCACATCGATGGGACAGTAGTGGAGAGGGTAGTAAGTTTTAAGTTCCTCGGCGTACACATCACAGACCAACTGAATTGGTTCACCCACACAGACAGCGTCGTGAAGGAGGCGCAGCAGCGCCATTTCAACCTCAGGAGGCTGAAGAAATTAGGCTTGTCACCCAAAGCACTCACAAACTTCTACAGATGCACAATCGAGAGCATCCTATCGGGCTGTATCACCGCCTGGTACGGCAACTGCTCCGCCCACAACCGTAAGGCTCTCCAGAGGGTAGTGATGTCTGCACAACGCATCACCCGGGGCAAACTACCTGCCCTCCAGGACACCTACACCACCCGGTGTCACAGGAAGGCCATAAAGATCATCAAGGACAACAACCACCCGAGCCACTGCTTGTTCACCCCGCTATCATCCAGAAGGCGAGGTCAGTACAGGTGCATCAAAACAGCTTTTATCTCAAGGCCATCAGAAAGTTATACAGTAACATTGAGTGGCCAACACACTGACTCAACTCCAGCCACAATTAACTTGTTATGGCTGCAATCCCGATATCGGGATAAGTGTCATCAACAACCGCTGAATAGCATAGCGCTACATACAATAAATATTACTAGAAATATTTATATTCATGAATTCACAAGTGCAATATAGGAAAACACAGCTTAGCCTTTTGTTAATCGACCTGTCGTGTCAGATTTTTAAATTATGCTTTTCAGCGAAAGCAATCCAAGCGTTTGGTAAGTTTATCGATCGCACGATAAAACATTAAGTACACTTAGCATCAGGTAGCTCGGTCACGAAAATCAGAAAAGCAATCAAATTAATCGTTTACCTTTGATGATCTTCAGATGTTTTCACTCACGCAACAAATGTTCCTTTTGTTCCGTAAAGATTATTTTTTAAATACCTCTGTTTGTTTGTCGCTTTATGTTCAGAAATCCACAGGAAAGAGCGGTCACGACAACGCAGACAAATTCCAAATAGTTTCCGTAATGTCCACAGAAACATGTCAAAAGTTTTTTATAATCAATCCTTCAGGTTGTTTTCAAAATATATAATCGATAATATATCAACCGCAAATGTCTTTCACAGTAGGAGAGGGAAAAGCAATACCTATCCAAACTCTGTTGCGCGAGCAAAACTCATGTGACCACTTGACACGATGTCATCGTTCTGGCTCATTTTTCAAAATAAAAGCCTGCAAATATGTCTGAAGACTGTTGACACCTTGAGGAAGCGATAGGAAAAGGAATCTGGTTCATATCCCTTTAAACCCAGCAAAGGGAGGCTATGGGAACATGGAGTTTTCAAAATAGAGGCCACTTCCTGCTTTGATTTTTCTCAGGGTTTCGCCTGCAATATCAGTTCTGTTATACTCACAGACAATATTTTGACAGTTTTGGAAACTTTAGAGTGTTTTCTATCCAATACTAATAATAATATGCACATATTAGCAACTGAGACTGAGGAGCTGGCCGTTTACAATGGGCACCTTTTCATCCAGCCACTCAATACTGCTCGTGCAGCCATAAAAAGTTAATAATGGAAATTGATGTAAAAATATATCACTAGCCACTTTAAACAACGCTACTTAATATAATGTTTACATACCCTACATTATTCATCTCATATGTATACGTATATACTGTACTCTATATCATCTACTGCATCTTTATGTAATACATGTATCACTAGCCACTTTAACTATGCCACTTTGTTTACATACTCATCTCATATGTATATACTGTACTCGATACCATCTACTGCATCTTGCCTATGCCGTTCTGTACCATCACTCATTCATATATCTTTATGTACATATTTTTATCCCTTTACACTTGTGTCTATAAGACAGTAGATTAGGAATTGTTAGTTAGATTACTCGTTGGTTATTACTGCATTGTCGGAACTAGAAGCACAAGCATTTCGCTACACTCACATTAACATCTGCGAACCATGTGTATGTGACAAATAAAATTGTTTTGATTTGAACAATTAAGGGCAAGTAGGTGGCATTACCACACACACAGACACACACACACACACATGCACACACGCACGCACGCACGCAGAGGAACCTCTCTCATACCACCCTCCTCTTCTCCCTGCAGTTTGATATGAATTTATGGACTGAGTGTGAAACTAAATCCAGCCTCTTCCCTTTAGTCCTGTAATGGCCGTGTATATTTCTCCACCTCAGTCGGCCTGCGCTGTCTATTGAATATTTACTGGCCTGACCTTTTTTTTTTGTCTGGCAGCTTCGTGTTTGATTGATAGGTTTAATCCAGTGTGTCTGGATGGAGGGGTGTCCATCATGTTATAACGACCCCGTCCTCAGAGTTTTACACAGAGAGAGATGGGAAGAAAGAGGGTGCGTCTCGAATGACACCCTATTCCCTACGGAACCCATAGGCCCTGGTCAATAGAAGTGCACTACTAACCCCATAGGCCCTGGTCAATAGAAGTGCACTACTAACCCCATAGATCCTGGTCAATAGAAGTGCACTACTAACCCCATAGACCCTGGTCAATAGAAGTGCACTACTAACCCCATAGACCCTGGTCAATAGAAGTGCACTACTAACCCCATAGACCCTGGTCAATAGAAGTGCACTACTAACCCCATAGGCCCTGGTCAATAGAAGTGCACTACTAGCCCCATAGAGCTCTAGTTAATAGAAGTGCACTACTAACCCCATAGGCCCTGGTCAATAGAAGTGCACTACTAACCCCATAGGCCCTGGTCAATAGAAGTGCACTACTAACCCCATAGGCCCTGGTCAATAGAAGTGCACTACTAACCCCATAGACCCTGGTCAATAGAAGTGCACTACTAACCCCATAGGCCCTGGTCAATAGAAGTGCACTACTAGCCCCATAGAGCTCTAGTTAATAGAAGTGCACTACTAACCCCATAGGCCCTGGTCAATAGAAGTGCACTACTAACCCCATAGGCCCTGGTCAATAGAAGTGCACTACGAATCCCATAGGCCCTGGTCAATAGAAGTGCACTAATAACCCCATAGGTCCTGGTCAATAGAAGTGCACTACGAATCCCATAGGCCCTGGTCAATAGAAGTGCACTACTAACCCCATAGGCCCTGGTCAATAGAAGTGCACTATAAAGTGTCCAATATATTGTGGCAGACAGTGTTTATTTTGTTTCACCTCTATTTTAACTTGGCAAGCCAGTTAAGAACAAATTATTATTTACAATGAAGGCCTACCCCGGGCCAATCTCTTAACAACACTGGGCCACTTGTGCGCCGCCCTATGGGACTCCCAATCACGGCCGGTTGTGATAGAGCCTGGACTCAAACCAGGGTGTCTGGAGTGACGCCTCTAGTGGTGAGATGGAGTGCCTTTAGACCGCTGAACCACTCGGGAGCACAACATTTCAGTGGTGTGTTCATGGAGAATTTAGGGTTTAATAATATACTGTCCTGTAGGCACTCAGTAACACACTCGGCAACATACACACAAATATCTGCGTCACTAGAGATTGGTCGTTAGATACAAATCAGGATTTTTTCTCCCCCTAACAAAAAGTCAAGTGTGTTTCATAAAAACCCCTCGATAATATTGCAGTAAATCATGTGATATAAATCAAGGCATATACTGTAGGTAACCTAGCAGTTAAGACCGTTGGGTCAGTAACTCTGTAGGTAACCTAGCAGTTAAGACCGTTGGGTCAGTAACTCTGTAGGTAACCTAGTAGTGAAGACCGTTGGGTCAGTAACTCTGTAGGTAACCTAGCAGTTAAGACCGTTGGGTCAGTAACTCTGTAGGTAACCTAGTAGTGAAGACCGTTGGGTCAGTAACTCTGTAGGTAACCTAGCAGTTAAGACCGTTGGGTCAGTAACTCTGTAGGTAACCTAGTAGTGAAGACCGTTGGGTCAGTAACTCTGTAGGTAACCTAGCAGTTAAGACCGTTGGGTCAGTAACTCTGTAGGTAACCTAGCAGTTAAGACCGTTGGGTCAGTAACTCTGTAGGTAACCTAGTAGTGAAGACCGTTGGGTCAGTAACTCTGTAGGTAACCTAGCAGTTAAGACCGTTGGGTCAGTAACTCTGTAGGTAACCTAGTAGTGAAGACCGTTGGGTCAGTAACTCTGTAGGTAACCTAGCAGTTAAGACCGTTGGGTCAGTAACTCTGTAGGTAACCTAGCAGTTAAGACCGTTGGGTCAGTAACTCTGTAGGTAACCTAGTAGTGAAGACCGTTGGGTCAGTGACTGTAGGTAACCTAATAGTGAAGACCGTTGGGTCAGTAACTCTGTAGGTAACCTAGTAGTGAAGACCGTTGGGTCAGTGACTCTGTAGGTCACCTAGTAGTGAAGACTGTTGGGTCAGTGACTCTGTAGGTAACCTAGCAGTGAAGACCGTTGGGTCAGTGACTCTGTAGGTCACCTAGTAGTGAAGACTGTTGGGTCAGTGACTCTGTAGGTAACCTAGCAGTGAAGACCGTTGGGTCAGTGACTCTGTAGGTAACCTAGTAGTGAAGACTGTTGGGTCAGTAACTCTGTAGGTAACCTAGTAATGAAGACCGTTGGGTCAGTGACTCTGTAGGTAACCTAGTAGTGAAGACCGTTGGGTCAGTAACTCTGTAGGTAACCTAGTAGTGAAGACTGTTGGGTCAGTGACTCTGTAGGTAACCTAGTAGTGAAGACTGTTGGGTCAGTGACTCTGTAGGTAACCTAGTAGTGAAGACCGTTGGGTCAGTAACTCTGTAGGTAACCTAGTAGTGAAGACCGTTGGGTCAGTAACTCTGTAGGTAACCTAGTAGTGAAGACTGTTGGGTCAGTGACTCTGTAGGTAACCTAGTAGTGAAGACTGTTGGGTCAGTGACTCTGTAGGTAACCTAGTAGTGAAGACCGTTGGGTCAGTAACTCTGTAGGTAACCTAGTAGTGAAGACCGTTGGGTCAGTGACTGTAGGTAACCTAGCAGTGAAGACTGTTGGGTCAGTGACTCTGTAGGTAACCTAGTAGTGAAGACCGTTGGGTCAGTGACTCTGTAGGTAACCTAGTAGTGAAGACCGTTGGGTCAGTGACTGTAGGTAACCTAGTAGTGAAGACCGTTGGGTCAGTGACTCTGTAGGTAACCTAGTAGTGAAGACCGTTGGGTCAGTGACTCTGTAGGTAACCTAGTAGTGAAGACCGTTGGGTCAGTGACTCTGTAGGTAACCTAGTAGTGAAGACTGTTGGGTCAGTGACTGTAGGTAACCTAGTAGTGAAGACTGTTGGGTCAGTGACTGTAGGTAACCTAGTAGTGAAGACTGTTGGGTCAGTAACTCTGTAGGTAACCTAGTAGTGAAGACCGTTGGGTCAGTAACTCTGTAGGTAACCTAGTAGTGAAGACCGTTGAGTCAGTGACTCTGTAGGTAACCTAGTAATGAAGACCTTTGAGTCAGTGACTCTGTAGGTAACCTAGTAATGAAGACCTTTGGGTCAGTGACTCTGTAGGTAACCTAGTAGTGAAGACCGTTGGGTCAGTGACTCTGTAGGTAACCTAGTAGTGAAGACCGTTGGGTCAGTGACTCTGTAGGTAACCTAGTAGTGAAGACTGTTGGGTCAGTAACTCTGTAGGTAACCTAGTAATGAAGACCGTTGGGTCAGTGACTCTGTAGGTAACCTAGTAGTGAAGACCGTTGGGTCAGTAACTCTGTAGGTAACCTAGTAGTGAAGACCGTTGGGTCAGTGACTGTAGGTAACCTAGTAGTGAAGACCGTTGGGTCAGTAACTCTGTAGGTAACCTAGTAGTGAAGACCGTTGGGTCAGTAACTCTGTAGGTAACCTAGCAGTTAAGACCGTTGGGTCAGTGACTCTGTAGGTAACCTAGCAGTTAAGACCGTTGGGTCAGTAACTCTGTATGTAACCTAGTAATGAAGACTGTTGGGTCAGTAACTCTGTAGGTAACCTAGTAGTGAAGACCGTTGGGTCAGTAACTCTGTAGGTAACCTAGCAGTTAAGACCGTTGGGTCAGTGACTCTGTAGGTAACCTAGTAGTGAAGACCGTTGGGTCAGTGACTCTGTAGGTAACCTAGTAGTGAAGACCGTTGGGTCAGTGACTCTGTAGGTAACCTAGTAGTGAAGACTGTTGGGTCAGTAACTCTGTAGGTAACCTAGTAATGAAGACCGTTGGGTCAGTGACTCTGTAGGTAACCTAGTAGTGAAGACCGTTGGGTCAGTAACTCTGTAGGTAACCTAGTAGTGAAGACCGTTGGGTCAGTGACTGTAGGTAACCTAGTAGTGAAGACCGTTGGGTCAGTGACTCTGTAGGTAACCTAGTAGTGAAGACCGTTGGGTCAGTGACTCTGTAGGTAACCTAGTAGTGAAGACCGTTGGGTCAGTGACTCTGTAGGTAACCTAGTAGTGAAGACTGTTGGGTCAGTGACTGTAGGTAACCTAGTAGTGAAGACTGTTGGGTCAGTGACTGTAGGTAACCTAGTAGTGAAGACTGTTGGGTCAGTAACTCTGTAGGTAACCTAGTAGTGAAGACCGTTGGGTCAGTAACTCTGTAGGTAACCTAGTAGTGAAGACCGTTGGGTCAGTGACTCTGTAGGTAACCTAGTAATGAAGACCTTTGAGTCAGTGACTCTGTAGGTAACCTAGTAATGAAGACCTTTGGGTCAGTGACTCTGTAGGTAACCTAGTAGTGAAGACCGTTGGGTCAGTGACTCTGTAGGTAACCTAGTAGTGAAGACCGTTGGGTCAGTGACTCTGTAGGTAACCTAGTAGTGAAGACTGTTGGGTCAGTAACTCTGTAGGTAACCTAGTAATGAAGACCGTTGGGTCAGTGACTCTGTAGGTAACCTAGTAGTGAAGACCGTTGGGTCAGTAACTCTGTAGGTAACCTAGTAGTGAAGACCGTTGGGTCAGTGACTGTAGGTAACCTAGTAGTGAAGACCGTTGGGTCAGTAACTCTGTAGGTAACCTAGTAGTGAAGACCGCTGGGTCAGTAACTCTGTAGGTAACCTAGCAGTTAAGACCGTTGGGTCAGTGACTCTGTAGGTAACCTAGCAGTTAAGACCGTTGGGTCAGTAACTCTGTATGTAACCTAGTAATGAAGACTGTTGGGTCAGTAACTCTGTAGGTAACCTAGTAGTGAAGACCGTTGGGTCAGTAACTCTGTAGGTAACCTAGCAGTTAAGACCGTTGGGTCAGTGACTCTGTAGGTAACCTAGTAATGAAGACCGTTGGGTCAGTGACTCTGTAGGTAACCTAGTAGTGAAGACCGTTGGGTCAGTAACTCTGTAGGTAACCTAGTAGTGAAGACTGTTGGGTCAGTGACTCTGTAGGTAACCTAGGAGTGAAGACTGTTGGGTCAGTGACTCTGTAGGTAACCTAGTAGTGAAGACCGTTGGGTCAGTAACTCTGTAGGTAACCTAGTAGTGAAGACCGTTGGGTCAGTAACTCTGTAGGTAACCTAGTAGTGAAGACTGTTGGGTCAGTGACTCTGTAGGTAACCTAGGAGTGAAGACTGTTGGGTCAGTGACTCTGTAGGTAACCTAGTAGTGAAGACCGTTGGGTCAGTAACTCTGTAGGTAACCTAGTAGTGAAGACCGTTGGGTCAGTGACTGTAGGTAACCTAGCAGTGAAGACTGTTGGGTCAGTGACTCTGTAGGTAACCTAGTAGTGAAGACCGTTGGGTCAGTGACTCTGTAGGTAACCTAGTAGTGAAGACCGTTGGGTCAGTGACTGTAGGTAACCTAGTAGTGAAGACCGTTGGGTCAGTGACTCTGTAGGTAACCTAGTAGTGAAGACCGTTGGGTCAGTGACTCTGTAGGTAACCTAGTAGTGAAGACCGTTGGGTCAGTGACTCTGTAGGTAACCTAGTAGTGAAGACTGTTGGGTCAGTGACTGTAGGTAACCTAGTAGTGAAGACTGTTGGGTCAGTGACTGTAGGTAACCTAGTAGTGAAGACTGTTGGGTCAGTAACTCTGTAGGTAACCTAGTAGTGAAGACCGTTGGGTCAGTAACTCTGTAGGTAACCTAGTAGTGAAGACCGTTGAGTCAGTGACTCTGTAGGTAACCTAGTAATGAAGACCTTTGAGTCAGTGACTCTGTAGGTAACCTAGTAATGAAGACCTTTGGGTCAGTGACTCTGTAGGTAACCTAGTAGTGAAGACCGTTGGGTCAGTGACTCTGTAGGTAACCTAGTAGTGAAGACCGTTGGGTCAGTGACTCTGTAGGTAACCTAGTAGTGAAGACTGTTGGGTCAGTAACTCTGTAGGTAACCTAGTAATGAAGACCGTTGGGTCAGTGACTCTGTAGGTAACCTAGTAGTGAAGACCGTTGGGTCAGTAACTCTGTAGGTAACCTAGTAGTGAAGACCGTTGGGTCAGTGACTGTAGGTAACCTAGTAGTGAAGACCGTTGGGTCAGTAACTCTGTAGGTAACCTAGTAGTGAAGACCGTTGGGTCAGTAACTCTGTAGGTAACCTAGCAGTTAAGACCGTTGGGTCAGTGACTCTGTAGGTAACCTAGCAGTTAAGACCGTTGGGTCAGTAACTCTGTATGTAACCTAGTAATGAAGACTGTTGGGTCAGTAACTCTGTAGGTAACCTAGTAGTGAAGACCGTTGGGTCAGTAACTCTGTAGGTAACCTAGCAGTTAAGACCGTTGGGTCAGTGACTCTGTAGGTAACCTAGTAGTGAAGACCGTTGGGTCAGTGACTCTGTAGGTAACCTAGTAGTGAAGACCGTTGGGTCAGTAACTCTGTAGGTAACCTAGTAGTGAAGACCGTTGGGTCAGTAACTCTGTAGGTAACCTAGTAGTGAAGACTGTTGGGTCAGTGACTCTGTAGGTAACCTAGGAGTGAAGACTGTTGGGTCAGTGACTCTGTAGGTAACCTAGTAGTGAAGACCGTTGGGTCAGTAACTCTGTAGGTAACCTAGTAGTGAAGACCGTTGGGTCAGTGACTGTAGGTAACCTAGCAGTGAAGACTGTTGGGTCAGTGACTCTGTAGGTAACCTAGTAGTGAAGACTGTTGGGTCAGTGACTCTGTAGGTAACCTAGGAGTGAAGACTGTTGGGTCAGTGACTCTGTAGGTAACCTAGTAGTGAAGACCGTTGGGTCAGTGACTCTGTAGGTAACCTAGTAGTGAAGACCGTTGGGTCAGTGACTGTAGGTAACCTAGTAGTGAAGACCGTTGGGTCAGTGACTCTGTAGGTAACCTAGTAGTGAAGACTGTTGGGTCAGTGACTCTGTAGGTAACCTAGGAGTGAAGACTGTTGGGTCAGTGACTCTGTAGGTAACCTAGTAGTGAAGACCGTTGGGTCAGTGACTCTGTAGGTAACCTAGTAGTGAAGACCGTTGGGTCAGTGACTGTAGGTAACCTAGTAGTGAAGACCGTTGGGTCAGTGACTCTGTAGGTAACCTAGTAGTGAAGACCGTTGGGTCAGTGACTCTGTAGGTAACCTAGTAGTGAAGACCGTTGGGTCAGTGACTCTGTAGGTAACCTAGTAGTGAAGACTGTTGGGTCAGTGACTGTAGGTAACCTAGTAGTGAAGACTGTTGGGTCAGTGACTGTAGGTAACCTAGTAGTGAAGACTGTTGGGTCAGTAACTCTGTAGGTAACCTAGTAGTGAAGACCGTTGGGTCAGTAACTCTGTAGGTAACCTAGTAGTGAAGACCGTTGAGTCAGTGACTCTGTAGGTAACCTAGTAATGAAGACCTTTGAGTCAGTGACTCTGTAGGTAACCTAGTAATGAAGACCTTTGGGTCAGTGACTCTGTAGGTAACCTAGTAGTGAAGACCGTTGGGTCAGTGACTCTGTAGGTAACCTAGTAGTGAAGACCGTTGGGTCAGTGACTCTGTAGGTAACCTAGTAGTGAAGACTGTTGGGTCAGTAACTCTGTAGGTAACCTAGTAATGAAGACCGTTGGGTCAGTGACTCTGTAGGTAACCTAGTAGTGAAGACCGTTGGGTCAGTAACTCTGTAGGTAACCTAGTAGTGAAGACCGTTGGGTCAGTGACTGTAGGTAACCTAGTAGTGAAGACCGTTGGGTCAGTAACTCTGTAGGTAACCTAGTAGTGAAGACCGTTGGGTCAGTAACTCTGTAGGTAACCTAGCAGTTAAGACCGTTGGGTCAGTGACTCTGTAGGTAACCTAGCAGTTAAGACCGTTGGGTCAGTAACTCTGTATGTAACCTAGTAATGAAGACTGTTGGGTCAGTAACTCTGTAGGTAACCTAGTAGTGAAGACCGTTGGGTCAGTAACTCTGTAGGTAACCTAGCAGTTAAGACCGTTGGGTCAGTGACTCTGTAGGTAACCTAGTAGTGAAGACCGTTGGGTCAGTGACTCTGTAGGTAACCTAGTAGTGAAGACCGTTGGGTCAGTGACTCTGTAGGTAACCTAGTAGTGAAGACTGTTGGGTCAGTAACTCTGTAGGTAACCTAGTAATGAAGACCGTTGGGTCAGTGACTCTGTAGGTAACCTAGTAGTGAAGACCGTTGGGTCAGTAACTCTGTAGGTAACCTAGTAGTGAAGACCGTTGGGTCAGTGACTGTAGGTAACCTAGTAGTGAAGACCGTTGGGTCAGTGACTCTGTAGGTAACCTAGTAGTGAAGACCGTTGGGTCAGTGACTCTGTAGGTAACCTAGTAGTGAAGACCGTTGGGTCAGTGACTCTGTAGGTAACCTAGTAGTGAAGACTGTTGGGTCAGTGACTGTAGGTAACCTAGTAGTGAAGACTGTTGGGTCAGTGACTGTAGGTAACCTAGTAGTGAAGACTGTTGGGTCAGTAACTCTGTAGGTAACCTAGTAGTGAAGACCGTTGGGTCAGTAACTCTGTAGGTAACCTAGTAGTGAAGACCGTTGGGTCAGTGACTCTGTAGGTAACCTAGTAATGAAGACCTTTGAGTCAGTGACTCTGTAGGTAACCTAGTAATGAAGACCTTTGGGTCAGTGACTCTGTAGGTAACCTAGTAGTGAAGACCGTTGGGTCAGTGACTCTGTAGGTAACCTAGTAGTGAAGACCGTTGGGTCAGTGACTCTGTAGGTAACCTAGTAGTGAAGACTGTTGGGTCAGTAACTCTGTAGGTAACCTAGTAATGAAGACCGTTGGGTCAGTGACTCTGTAGGTAACCTAGTAGTGAAGACCGTTGGGTCAGTAACTCTGTAGGTAACCTAGTAGTGAAGACCGTTGGGTCAGTGACTGTAGGTAACCTAGTAGTGAAGACCGTTGGGTCAGTAACTCTGTAGGTAACCTAGTAGTGAAGACCGTTGGGTCAGTAACTCTGTAGGTAACCTAGCAGTTAAGACCGTTGGGTCAGTGACTCTGTAGGTAACCTAGCAGTTAAGACCGTTGGGTCAGTAACTCTGTATGTAACCTAGTAATGAAGACTGTTGGGTCAGTAACTCTGTAGGTAACCTAATAGTGAAGACCGTTGGGTCAGTAACTCTGTAGGTAACCTAGCAGTTAAGACCGTTGGGTCAGTGACTCTGTAGGTAACCTAGTAGTGAAGACCGTTGGGTCAGTGACTGTAGGTAACCTAGTAGTGAAGACTGTTGGGTCAGTAACTCTGTAGGTAACCTAGTAGTGAAGACCGTTGGGTCAGTAACTCTGTAGGTAACCTAGTAGTGAAGACCGTTGGGTCAGTAACTCTGTAGGTAACCTAGTAGTGAAGACTGTTGGGTCAGTAACTCTGTAGGTAACCTAGTAGTGAAGACCGTTGGGTCAGTGACTCTGTAGGTAACCTAGTAGTGAAGACCGTTGGGTCAGTGACTCTGTAGGTAACCTAGTAGTGAAGACCGTTGGGTCAGTGACTCTGTAGGTAACCTAGTAGTGAAAACCGTTGGGTCAGTGACTGTAGGTAACCTAGTAGTGAAGACCGTTGGGTCAGTGACTCTGTAGGTAACCTAGTAGTGAAGACCGTTGGGTCAGTGACTCTGTAGGTAACCTAGTAGTGAAGACCGTTGGGTCAGTGACTGTAGGTAACCTAGTAGTGAAGACCGTTGGGTCAGTGACTCTGTAGGTAACCTAGCAGTGAAGACCGTTGGGTCAGTGACTCTGTAGGTAACCTAGTAGTGAAGACCGTTGGGTCAGTGACTCTGTAGGTAACCTAGCAGTGAAGACCGTTGGGTCAGTGACTCTGTAGGTAACCTAGCAGTGAAGACCGTTGGGTCAGTGACTCTGTAGGTAACCTAGTAGTGAAAACCGTTGGGTCAGTGACTCTGTAGGTAACCTAGTAGTGAAGACCGTTGGGTTAGTGACTGTAGGTAACCTAGTAGTGAAGACTGTTGGGTCAGTGACTCTGTAGGTAACCTAGTAGTGAAGACTGTTGGGTCAGTAACTCTGTAGGTAACCTAGTAGTGAAGACTGTTGGGTCAGTGACTCTGTAGGTAACCTAGTAGTGAAGACTGTTGGGTCAGTGACTCTATAGGTAACCTAGTAGTGAAGACTGTTGGGTCAGTGACTGTAGGTAACCTAGTAGTGAAGACCGTTGGGTCAGTGACTCTGTAGGTAACCTAGTAGTGAAGACCGTTGGGTCAGTGACTCTGTAGATAACCTAGTAGTGAAGACCGTTGGGTCAGTGACTCTGTAGGTAACCTAGTAGTGAAGACTGTTGGGTCAGTGACTGTAGGTAACCTAGTAGTGAAGACCGTTGGGTCAGTGACTCTGTAGGTAACCTAGTAGTGAAGACCGTTGGGTCAGTGACTGTAGGTAACCTAGTAGTGAAGACCGTTGGGTCAGTGACTGTAGGTAACCTAGTAGTGAAGACCGTTGGGTCAGTGACTCTGTAGGTAACCTAGCAGTGAAGACCGTTGGGTCAGTAACTCTGTAGGTAACCTAGTAGTGAAGACCGTTGGGTCAGTGACTCTGTAGGTAACCTAGTAGTGAAGACTGTTGGGTCAGTGACTGTAGGTAACCTAGTAGTGAAGACCGTTGTGTCAGTGACTCTGTAGGTAACCTAGTAGTGAAGACCGTTGGGTCAGTGACTGTAGGTAACCTAGTAGTGAAGACTGTTGGGTCAGTAACTCTGTAGGTAACCTAGCAGTTAAGACCGTTGGGTCAGTAACTCTGTAGGTAACCTAGTAGTGAAGACCGTTGGGTCAGTAACTCTGTAGGTAACCTAGCAGTTAAGACCGTTGGGTCAGTAACTCTGTAGGTAACCTAGCAGTTAAGACCGTTGGGTCAGTAACTCTGTAGGTAACCTAGTAGTGAAGACCGTTGGGTCAGTAACTCTGTAGGTAACCTAGCAGTTAAGACCGTTGGGTCAGTAACTCTGTAGGTAACCTAGTAGTGAAGACCGTTGGGTCAGTAACTCTGTAGGTAACCTAGCAGTTAAGACCGTTGGGTCAGTAACTCTGTAGGTAACCTAGCAGTTAAGACCGTTGGGTCAGTAACTCTGTAGGTAACCTAGTAGTGAACCTAGTACCGTTGGGTCAGTGACTGTAGGTAACCTAATAGTGAAGACCGTTGGGTCAGTAACTCTGTAGGTAACCTAGTAGTGAAGACCGTTGGGTCAGTGACTCTGTAGGTAACCTAGTAGTGAAGACTGTTGGGTCAGTGACTCTGTAGGTAACCTAGCAGTGAAGACCGTTGGGTCAGTGACTCTGTAGGTAACCTAGTAGTGAAGACTGTTGGGTCAGTGACTCTGTAGGTAACCTAGTAGTGAAGACCGTTGGGTCAGTGACTCTGTAGGTAACCTAGTAGTGAAGACCGTTGGGTCAGTGACTCTGTAGGTAACCTAGTAGTGAAGACTGTTGGGTCAGTGACTCTGTAGGTAACCTAGTAGTGAAGACCGTTGGGTCAGTGACTCTGTAGGTAACCTAGTAGTGAAGACCGTTGGGTCAGTGACTCTGTAGGTAACCTAGTAGTGAAGACCGTTGGTGACTGTAGGTAACCTAGTAGTGAAGACTCAGTGACTCTGTAGGTAACCTAGTAGTGAAGACCGTTGGGTCAGTGACTCTGTAGGTAACCTAGTAGTGAAGACCGTTGGGTCAGTGACTCTGTAGGTAACCTAGTAGTGAAGACTTGGGTCAGTGACTGTAGGTAACCTAGTAGTGAAGACTTGGGTCAGTGACTGTAGGTAACCTAGTAGTGAAGACTGTTGGGTCAGTAACTCTGTAGGTAACCTAGTAGTGAAGACCGTTGGGTCAGTAACTCTGTAGGTAACCTAGTAGTGAAGACCGTTGGGTCAGTGACTCTGTAGGTAACCTAGTAATGAAGACCTTTGAGTCAGTGACTCTGTAGGTAACCTAGTAATGAAGACCTTTGGGTCAGTGACTCTGTAGGTAACCTAGTAGTGAAGACCGTTGGGTCAGTGACTCTGTAGGTAACCTAGTAGTGAAGACCGTTGGGTCAGTGACTCTGTAGGTAACCTAGTAGTGAAGACTGTTGGGTCAGTAACTCTGTAGGTAACCTAGTAATGAAGACCGTTGGGTCAGTGACTCTGTAGGTAACCTAGTAGTGAAGACCGTTGGGTCAGTGACTGTAGGTAACCTAGTAGTGAAGACCGTTGGGTCAGTGACTCTGTAGGTAACCTAGCAGTGAAGACCGTTGGGTCAGTAACTCTGTAGGTAACCTAGTAGTGAAGACCGTTGGGTCAGTAACTCTGTAGGTAACCTAGCAGTTAAGACCGTTGGGTCAGTGACTCTGTAGGTAACCTAGCAGTTAAGACCGTTGGGTCAGTGACTCTGTAGGTAACCTAGTAGTGAAGACTGTTGGGTCAGTGACTCTGTAGGTAACCTAGTAGTGAAGACTGTTGGGTCAGTAACTCTGTATGTAACCTAGTAATGAAGACTGTTGGGTCAGTAACTCTGTAGGTAACCTAGTAGTGAAGACCGTTGGGTCAGTAACTCTGTAGGTAACCTAGCAGTTAAGACCGTTGGGTCAGTGACTCTGTAGGTAACCTAGTAGTGAAGACCGTTGGGTCAGTGACTGTAGGTAACCTAGTAGTGAAGACTGTTGGGTCAGTAACTCTGTAGGTAACCTAGTAGTGAAGACCGTTGGGTCAGTAACTCTGTAGGTAACCTAGCAGTGAAGACCGTTGGGTCAGTAACTCTGTAGGTAACCTAGTAGTGAAGACCGTTGGGTCAGTAACTCTGTAGGTAACCTAGTAGTGAAGACCGTTGGGTCAGTAACTCTGTAGGTAACCTAGTAGTGAAGACTGTTGGGTCAGTAACTCTGTAGGTAACCTAGTAGTGAAGACCGTTGGGTCAGTGACTCTGTAGGTAACCTAGTAGTGAAGACCGTTGGGTCAGTGACTGTAGGTAACCTAGTAGTGAAGACCGTTGGGTCAGTGACTCTGTAGGTAACCTAGCAGTGAAGACCGTTGGGTCAGTGACTCTGTAGGTAACCTAGTAGTGAAGACCGTTGGGTCAGTGACTCTGTAGGTAACCTAGCAGTGAAGACCGTTGGGTCAGTGACTCTGTAGGTAACCTAGCAGTGAAGACCGTTGGGTCAGTGACTCTGTAGGTAACCTAGTAGTGAAAACCGTTGGGTCAGTGACTCTGTAGGGTAACCTAGTAGTGAAGACCGTTGGGTCAGTGACTGTAGGTAACCTAGTAGTGAAGACTGTTGGGTCAGTGACTCTGTAGGTAACCTAGTAGTGAAGACTGTTGGGTCAGTAACTCTGTAGGTAACCTAGTAGTGAAGACTGTTGGGTCAGTGACTCTGTAGGTAACCTAGTAGTGAAGACTGTTGGGTCAGTGACTCTATAGGTAACCTAGTAGTGAAGACTGTTGGGTCAGTGACTGTAGGTAACCTAGTAGTGAAGACCGTTGGGTCAGTGACTCTGTAGGTAACCTAGTAGTGAAGACCGTTGGGTCAGTGACTCTGTAGGTAACCTAGTAGTGAAGACCGTTGGGTCAGTGACTCTGTAGGTAACCTAGTAGTGAAGACTGTTGGGTCAGTGACTGTAGGTAACCTAGTAGTGAAGACCGTTGGGTCAGTGACTCTGTAGGTAACCTAGTAGTGAAGACCGTTGGGTCAGTGACTGTAGGTAACCTAGTAGTGAAGACCGTTGGGTCAGTGACTGTAGGTAACCTAGTAGTGAAGACCGTTGGGTCAGTGACTCTGTAGGTAACCTAGCAGTGAAGACCGTTGGGTCAGTAACTCTGTAGGTAACCTAGTAGTGAAGACCGTTGGGTCAGTGACTCTGTAGGTAACCTAGTAGTGAAGACTGTTGGGTCAGTGACTGTAGGTAACCTAGTAGTGAAGACCGTTGTGTCAGTGACTCTGTAGGTAACCTAGTAGTGAAGACCGTTGGGTCAGTGACTCTGTAGGTAACCTAGTTGTTAAGACCGTTGGGTCAGTGACTCTGTAGGTAACCTAGTAGTGAAGACCGTTGGGTCAGTGACTGTAGGTAACCTAGTAGTGAAGACTGTTGGGTCAGTGACTCTGTAGGTAACCTAGTAGTGAAGACCGTTGGGTCAGTGACTCTGTAGGTAACCTAGTAGTAACTCTCTCCCTTCCTCTCTCCAGCTATCTTTCTGTCTCTCTCCTCACAGAAGTTCCAAAAGAATAAAGACAAATGTCATATTATGTATATACAGTGTATAACGTTGCAATGCAAATAGTTAAAGTACAAAAGGGAATATAAATAAACATAGAGGTTGTATTTACAATGGGCCTCCCGAGTGGTGCAGTGGTCTAAGGCACTGCATTGCAGTGCGCGCTGTACTACTAGAGATTCTGGGTTTGAATCCGAGCTGGCTGCGACCGGGAGACCCATGGGGCGGTGCACAATTGGTCCAGGGTCGTCCTTGTTAGGGGATGGGAAGGCCAGCAGGGATGCCTTGTCCCATTACGCACTAGCTACTGCTGTGGTGGACTGGGCGCAGTGCACGCCAGGTGTAAGGTGTTTTCTCATTGGTGCGGCTGGCTTCCGGGTTAAGCAGCAGTGTGTGTTTCGGGAGGATGCACGGCTCTCGACCTTCGCCTCTCCTGAGTCCGTACTGGAGTTGTTGCGATGGGACAAGACAGTATCTACCAATTGGGGACAAAAAGGGGGTAAAAAAACAAAACAATTATAATATTGAGTATTTACAATAAATATGGGTTGTATTTACAACGGTGTTTGTTCTTCACTGGTTGCCCTTTTTTGTGGCAACAGGTCACAAATCTTGTTGCTGTGATGTCACACTGTGGTATTTCACCCAGTAGATATGGGAGTTTATTAAAATGGTATTTATTTTCAAATTCGTTGTGGGTCTGTGTAATCTGAAGGAAATCTGGGTCTCAATATGGGCATACATTGGGCCGGAGGTTCGGAAGTGCAGGTCAGTATCCACCTCATTATGTGGGTAGGGGGCACATAGCCTGTCTTCTCTTGTGTCACGACTTCCGCTGAAGTCGGTCCCTCTCCTTGTTCGGGCGGCGTTCTAGTCTTCGCCGTCCACTTTTCATTTTCCATTTGTTTTGTCTTTGTTGTACACACCTGTTTTCAATTCCCCAATTACATGTTTATTATTTAACCCTCTGTTTCCCCCATGTTTTTTGTGCGTGGTTGTTTTTTGTATGTTCGGTCCATTATTGTGGGCTCGGTATTACATGTTATTGGAATATTTTTGTAAATTTACTTGTGTTACTCATCTCTGCTCTCCTGCGCCAGTTCTGCCTATGGCAGCCTTTCTCAATAGCAAGGCTATGCTCACTGAGTCTGTACATAGTCAAAGATTTCCTTATATTTGTGCCAGTCACAGTGGTCAGGTATTGGGGCGATAGGGTAGCCTAGTGGTTAGAGCGTTGGACGAGTTACCGAAAGGTACAAATCTGTCTTTCTGCCCCTGAACAGGCAGTTAACCCACTGTTCCTAGACCAGTTAACCCACTGTTCCTAGACCAGTTAACCCACTGTTCCTAGACCAGTTAACCCACTGTTCCTAGACCAGTTAACCCACTGTTCCTAGACCAGTTAACCCACTGTTCCTAGACCAGTTAACCCCACTGTTCCTAGGCCATCATTGAAAATATGAATTTGTTCTTAACTGACTTGCATAGTTAAATATAGGTAAATAAATACAAATTCTGCCACTGTGTTCTCTCTGTTTAGGACCAAATAGCATTCTAGTTAGCATTCTAGTTAGCATTCTAGACCAAATAGCATTCTAGTTAGCATTCTAGTTAGCATTCTAGACCAAATAGCATTCTAGTTAGCATTCTAGTTAGCATTCTAGACCAAATAGCATAATAGCATTCTAGTGTCTATTTGGGTTGCTGTCTTGGGTCTCTGTGGGGTCTGTTTGTGAACAGAGCCCAAGGACCAGCTTGCTTAGGGGCTTTTCTCCAGGTGTATTTCTCTGTAGGTGATGGCTTTGTTATGGAAGGTTTGAATATCACTTCCTAAAAGGTTGTAGAATTTAACAGCTCTTTCCTGGATTTTGATAATTAGTGGGTATCTAATTCTGCTCTGCATGCATTATTGGTGTTGTACACAGAGGATATTTTTGCAGAATCCTGCATCCAGAGTCTCAATTTGGTGTTTGTCCCATTTTGTGAATTCTTGGTTGGTGTGCGGACCCCAGACCTCACAACCATGAATGGCAATGGGTTCTGTAACTGATTCAAGTATTTTTAGCCAGATCCTAATTGGTATGTCAAATTCTATGTTCCTTTTGATGGCATAGAATGGCCTTCTTGCCTTGTCTCTCAGCTCTTTTACAGCTTTGTGGAAGTTACCTGTGGAGGTGATGTTTAGGCCGAGGTATGTATAGTTTTTTTGTGTGCTCTATGGCAACGGTGTCTAGATGGAATTTGTATTTGTGGTCCTGGCGACTGGACCTTTTTTGGAACACCATTATTTTTGTATTTTGTTGAGATTTACTGTCAGGGCC
The DNA here is from genome assembly GCF_036934945.1 of Oncorhynchus masou masou. Classification (NCBI taxonomy): domain Eukaryota; kingdom Metazoa; phylum Chordata; class Actinopteri; order Salmoniformes; family Salmonidae; genus Oncorhynchus; species Oncorhynchus masou. Next base: position 4,445,116 of record NC_088228.1, on the reverse strand, counting down.
CAGGTCTGTCAGAATCTGTGCAGAAGATTTAGGTGCGGCTCTCCTTGGTTGGGGACAGATCTAGGTGCTGCTCTTGGCTCTCCTTGGTTGGGGTCAGATCTAGGTGCTGCTCTAGGCCCTCTTTGGTAGGGGACAGATCTAGGTGCTGCTCTAGGCACTCCTTGGTTGGGGACAGATCTAGGTGCTGCTCTAGGCCCTCCTTGGTTGGGGACAGATCTAGGTGCTGCTCTAGGCTCTCCTTGGTTGGGGACAGATCTAGGTGCTGCTCTCGGCTCTCCTTGTTTGAGGACAGATCTAGGTGCTGCTCTAGGCTCTCCTTGGTTGGGGACAGATCTAGGTGCTGCTCTAGGCCCTCCTTGGTTGGGGACAGATCTAGGTGCTGCTCTAGGCCCTCCATGGTTGGAGACAGATCTAGGCCCTCCTTGGTTGGGGACAGATCTAGGTGCTGCTCTAGGCCCTCCTTGGTTGGGGACATATCTAGGTGCTGCTCTAGGCCCTCCTTGGTTGGGGACAGAATTAGGCTCTAGGCCCTCCTTGGTTGGGGACAGATCTAGGCTCTAGGCCCTCCTTGGTTGGGGACAGATCTAGGCTCTAGGCCCTCCTTGGTTGGGGACAGAATTAGGCTCTAGGCCCTCCTTGGTTGGGGACAGATCTAGGCTCTAGGCCCTCCTTGGTTGGGGTCAGAAGCAGCAGATCATCAGCAGACAGTAGACATTTGACATGGATTTTATAATGTCATATGTTTTCCCCCCCCCAACACGACTTTCAATTTGTTTTGCAGACCCTTGTGCCAAATTGAGTCAAAAGCTTTTTTGAAGTCAACAAAGCATGAGAAGACATTGCCTTTGTTTGTTTTTTTTTGTTTGTCAATTAGGGTGTTCAGGATAGTAGGTCTGTCGTCTATCTCCATCTTTCTCCTTTTCCTCGTCAACTCTTTCTCCACCTCTCTCTCCATCCCCCCATCTACTATCGTCCTTCATAACGATCCTCTGTCGTTCCTTCATCATGCCATGAGGAGACTGAATGGTTGATTATGTAGGATAATCACTTCTGCTTCACCATGCCAATGTTTCATTAGATTTATGTGTGTGTGTGTGTGTGTGTGTGTGTGTGTGTGTGTGTGTGTGTGTGTGTGTGTGTGTGTGTGTGTGTGTGTGTGTGTGTGTGTGTGTGTGTGTGTGTGTGTGTGTGGAGAACACAACAACCCACAGCTGGTCTAAAAACCCCATCGTACTCTCCGCTGTATCTCCACGGTCTCTGTGTGTGTGTCACCCTGGCTCCAAATACCTGGAGTCCTATGGCGCTGCATGGTGAAGTGATGTGGTGTGGTTGGGTGGTGGTATGGGTGTGGTAGTATGGGTGTGGTTGTGGTGGTGTGGTGGTATGGCTGTGGTGGTGGGGTGTTATGGGTGTGGTGTGGTGGTGTGGTAGTATGGGTGTGGTGGTATTGGTGTGGTGTGGTAGTGGGGTGTGGTGGTATGGGTGTGGTGTGGTGGTGCGGTGTGGTGTGGTGGTATGGGTGTGGTGTGGTGGTGGGGTGTGGTGTGGTGGGGTGTGGTGTGGTGGTATGGATGTGGTGGTACTAACTATAGTAGGGGGTTAGGGTAACTAACAACTATAGTAGGGGGTTAGGGTAACTAACAACTATAGTAGGGGGTTAGGGTAACTAACAACTATAGTAGGGGGTTAGGGTAACTAACTATAGTAGGGGTTAGGGTAACTAACAACTATAGTAGGGGGTTATGTAACTAACTATAGTAGGGGGTTAGGGTAACTAACAACTATAGTAGGGGTTAGGGTAACTAACAACTATAGTAGGGGGTTAGGGTAACTAACAACTATAGTAGGGGGTTAGGGTAACTAACTATAGTAGGGGGTTAGGGTAACTAACAACTATAGTAGGGGGTTAGGGTAACTAACTATAGTAGGGGGTTAGGGTAACTAACTATAGTAGGGGGTTAGGGTAACTAACAACTATAGGGGGTTAGGGTAACTAACTATAGCAGGGGGTTAGGGTAACTAACTATAGTAGGGGGTTAGGGTAACTAACAACTATAGGGGGTTAGGGTAACTAACTATAGTAGGGGGTTAGGGTAACTAACAACTATAGGGGGTTAGGGTAACTAACTATAGTAGGGGGTTAGGGTAACTAACTATAGTAGGGGGTTAGGGTAACTAACAACTATAGTAGTGGGTTAGGGTAACTAACAACTATAGTAGGGGGTTAGGGTATCTAACTATAGTAGGGGGTTAGGGTAACTAACAACTATAGTAGGGGGTTAGGGTATCTAACTATAGTAGGGGGTTAGGGTAACTAACTATAGTAGGGGGTTATTGTAACTAACTATAGTAGGGGGTTAGGGTAACTAACTATAGTAGGGGGTTAGGGTATCTAACTATAGTAGGGGGTTAGGGTAACTAACTATAGTAGGGGGTTAGGGTAACTAACTATAGTAGGGGGTTATTGTAACTAACTATAGTAGGGGGTTAGGGTAACTAACTATAGTAGGGGGTTAGGGTAACTAACTATAGTAGGGGGTTATGTAACTAACAACTATAGTAGGGGGTTATTGTAACTAACTATATTAGGGGGTTAGGGTAACTAACTATAGTAGGGGGTTATGTAACTAACAACTATAGTAGGGGGTTAGGGTAACTAACAACTATAGTAGGGGGTTAGGGTAACTAACAACTATAGTAGTGGGTTAGGGTAACTAACAACTATAGTAGGGGTTAAGGGTAACTAACAACTATAGTAGGGGGTTAGGGTATCTAACTATAGTAGGGGGTTAGGGTAACTAACTATAGTAGGGGTTATTGTAACTAACTATAGTAGGGGGTTAGGGTAACTAACTATAGTAGGGGGTTAGGGTATCTAACTATAGTAGGGGGTTAGGGTAACTAACTATAGTAGGGGGTTAGGGTAACTAACTATAGTAGGGGGTTAGGGTAACTAACTATAGTAGGGGGTTATTGTAACTAACTATAGTAGGGGGTTAGGGTAACTAACTATAGTAGGGGGTTAGGGTAACTAACTATAGTAGGGGGTTATGTAACTAACAACTATAGTAGGGGGTTATTGTAACTAACTATAGTAGGGGGTTAGGGTAACTAACTATAGTAGGGGGTTAGGGTAACTAACAACTATAGTAGGGGGTTATGTAACTAACAACTATAGTAGGGGGTTATTGTAACTAACTATAGTAGGGGGTTAGGGTAACTAACTATATTAGGGGGTTATGTAACTAACAACTATAGTAGGGGGTTAGGGTAACTAACTATAGTAGGGGGTTAGGGTAACTAAAACTATAGTAGGGGGTTATTGTAACTAACTATAGTAGGGGGTTAGGGTAACTAACAACTATAGTAGGGGTTATTGTAACTAACTATAGTAGTGGGTTAGGGTAACTAACTATAGTAGGGGGTTAGGGTAACTAACTATAGTAGGGGGTTATGTAACTAACAACTATAGTAGGGGGTTAGGGTAACTAACAACTATAGTAGGGGGTTAGGGTAACTAACAACTATAGTAGGGGGTTAGGGTAACTAACAACTATAGTAGGGGGTTAGGGTAACTGACTATAGTAGGGGGTTATTGTAACTAACTATAGTAGGGGGTTAGGTTAACTAACTATAGTAGGGGGTTATTGTAACTAACTATAGTAGGGGGTTATTGTAACTAACTATAGTAGGGGGTTATTGTAACTAACTATAGTAGGGGGTTATTGTAACTAACTATAGTAGGGGGTTATTGTAACTAACTATAGTAGGGGGTTAGGGTAACTAACTATAGTAGGGGGTTAGGGTATCTAACTATAGTAGGGGGTTATTGTAACTAACTATAGTAGGGGGTTAGGGTAACTAACTATAGTAGGGGGTTAGGGTATCTAACTATAGTAGGGGGTTAGGGTAACTAACTATAGTAGGGGATTATTGTAACTAACTATAGTAGGGGGTTATTGTAACTAACTATAGTAGGGGGTTATTGTAACTAACTATAAATGGGTTTGTTTAACTGACTAATGTTGCCAAAAATATCTGTTCTGATCGATCTAAAGTCCAATAATGTGGAAACAGATCAGATTTAGGCTGCCTGTGTAAATGACACCTAAGTGCCAGACTCAGACACACCTACTGTAAGAGCCATGTTCCCTGGTTACTGTCGCTGAGGAACGGGGGAGTTGGCCCCTAGCTAGACACACCTACTGTAAGAGCCATGTTCCCTGGTTACTGTCGCTGAGGAACGGGGGAGTTGGCCCCTAGCTAGACTCACCTACTGTAAGAGCCATGTTCCCTGGTTACTGTCGCTGAGGAACGGGGAGTTGGCCCCTAGCTAGACACACCTACTGTAAGAGCCATGTTCCCTGGTTACTGTCGCTGAGGAACGGGGGAGTTGGCCCCTAGCTAGACACACCTACTGTAAGAGCCATGTTCCCTGGTTACTGTCGCTGAGGAACGGGGGAGTTGGCCCCTAGCTAGACACACCTACTGTAAGAGCCATGTTCCCTGGTTACTGTCTCTGAGGAACGGGGGAGTTGTCCCCTAGCTAGACACACCTACTGTAAGAGTCAGTCTCCCTGGTTACTGTCGCTGAGGAACGGGGGAGTTGTCCCCTAGCTAGACACACCTACTGTAAGAGCCATGTTCCCTGGTTACTGTCGCTGAGGAACGGGGGAGTTGGCCCCTAGCTAGACACACCTACTGTAAGAGTCAGTCTCCCTGGTTACTGTCGCTGAGGAACGGGGGAGTTGTCCCCTAGCTAGACACACCTACTGTAAGAGCCATGTTCCCTGGTTACTGTCGCTGAGGAACGGGGGAGTTGGCCCCTAGCTAGACACACCTACTGTAAGAGCCATGATCCCTGGTTACTGTCGCAGAGGAACAACACGTGTGTGTCTGAGCGCACTATGGCGTGTGTATGCGTGTGTATGTCAAAATCAAATCAAATTTTATTTGTCACATACACATGGCTAGCAGATGTTAATGCGAGTGTAGCGAAATGCTTGTGCTTCTAGTTCCGACAATGCAGTAATAACCAACAAGTAATCTAACTAACAATTCCTAAACTACTGTCTTATACACACAAGTGTAAGGGGATAAAGAATATGTACTGTATGCACACGTTAGTGTGTGTTTGTGTGGGTTCATACGTTCCTGGCAGGTGCTGGGATATTTAGAGGACAGCTGTCGCCCTGCCGGCTGGCTGCCTGGTCAACATCACCGTGGCAACAGCTGCTCGCTGACCCTGGCGTATGGCGTTGTCTGCTCTCATATGGCACGCACACACACACACTGACACAGACAGTGACACTACGCATACACACACACACACTGGAGCCTGTTCTCAGCTGCATTCTAACCCTCGTTCTCTCCCTCTCTCTCTTAGCACTCTGATGTACCTCTTCTGTCTAAACCCCCTCTTGATTATTAAAGTGCTGACAAATCTGAGCTATTAACATCTTAATAGTTCCACAACCCATCTTAACAGTTGTAGACCCCATCTTAACAGTTTTAGAACCCATCTTAACAGTTGTAGATCCCATCTTAACAGTTGTAGACCCCATCTTAACAGTTGTAGACCCCATCTTAACAGTTGTAGACCCCATCTTAACAGTTGTAGACCCCATCTTAACAGTTTTAGAACCCATCTTAACAGTTGTAGACCCCATCTTAACAGTTTTAGAACCCATCTTAACAGTTTTAGAACCCATCTTAACATTTGTTGAACCCATCTTAACAGTTGTAGACCCCATCTTAACAGTTGTAGACCCCATCTTAACAGTTGTAGACCCCATCTTAACAGTTGTAGACCCCATCTTAACATTTGTTGAACCCATCTTAACAGTTGTAGACCCCATCTTAACAGTTGTAGACCCCATCTTAACAGTTGTAGACCCCATTTTAACAGTTCTAGAATCCATCTTAACAGTTCTAGAATCCATCTTAACAGTTTTAGACCCCATCTTAACAGTTGTAGACCCCATTTTAACAGTTCTAGAATCCATCTTAACAGTTCTAGAATCCATCTTAACAGTTCTAGATCCCATCTTAACAGTTCTAGAACCCACTGTGCCTGTTTCACACAGCTGTAATACCTTACCATCTCTTCTATTGTGTTTTGGTTTTAAAGCTTTTCTACAGAAGTGCATCATTCAGAAGAGGTCACCCATGTTGGGATGTTTTGCTGAGTTGTGATACTGTTTTCTGTGACTCGTGTTTTGCTGTTAACAGTAGCGCTATATGTTGTGTTAGTTAAGGATGTGATAAAATGGAGAAGAAAAAAAAAAATGTTTTCTGTTAAAATAATAATAATACAAATATAATATCCAGGTGAATTCACAATGCAGAATAATGGTCCTATTACTTATTGCAACGGCAGATTTCCTCCTCCTCTGAGGAGGAGGTGTAGCAGGGATCGGACCAAAACGCAGCGTTGTAAGTGTCCATGGTTGTTTATTTAAAAACATAAACTGAACACTATGAATACAAAAACGATAAACGTGAACCGAACAAAAACCGAAACAGTACCGTGTGGTGCAAAACACAGACACGGACACAAACACCCAAAAACCAACAGTGAAACCCAGGCTACCTCAATCAGAGACAACTAACGACACCTGCCTCTGATTGAGAACCAGTCGTCTGCAGGGACGAGGAACTTTTCTTCGGATGAAAATAAACTGAATACAGCTATAAGCACAGGCACAATCCTAGAGCATGATGGGATGTTACAGAATAGAGTTGAGAGGAAAACCTGGTTCAGTCTGCTTTCCAACAGACACAGGGAGATGAATTGACCCTTTCAGCAGGACAATCATCTAAACACAAGGACAAATATATACTGGAGTTGCTTACCAAGACAACGTTGAATGTTCCTGAGTGACCTAGTTACAGTTTTGACTTAAATTGACTTGAAAATCTATGGCAAGACTTGGAAAGACTCACAATGATCAACAATCAACTTGACAGAGTTTGAGTTTTTTTTTGTTTTACATTAATGGGCAAATATTGTACAAACCAGGTGTGCAAAGCTCATAGAGACTTACCCCAAAAGACTCACAGCTGTAATCACAGCCAAAGGTGCTTCTGCCAATAATTGATTTAGAGGTGTGAATATGTATGTAAACGAGACTTCTGTATTTAATTTTCAATACATTTGCAAAAATGTAAAAAAACATCTTTTCATTTTGTCATTATTGGGTATTGTGTGTCGATGGGTGAGAAAAAAAATTATTTGTACACCATTTTGAATTCAGGCAAAATGTGGAATAAATCAAGGGTTTGTGAATACTTTCTGAAGACAGCGTATTGACCGCGATTGAGTTATATCTACATAGGTTGTTGTTTGTCTGGAAGGGTACACTACGGCGTTTAAATGTCGACTGGGCGATTGAGTTATATCTACATAGGTTGTTGTTTGTCTGGAAGGGTACACTACGGCGTTTAAATGTCGACTGGGCGATTGAGTTATATCTACATAGGTTGTTGTTTGTCTGTAAGGGTACACTACGGCGTTTAAATGTCGACTGGGCGATTGAGTTATATCTACATAGGTTGTTGTTTGTCTGGAAGGGTACACTACGGCGTTTAAATGTCGACTGGGCGATTGAGTTATATCTACATAGGTTGTTGTTTGTCTGGAAGGGTACACCACAGTGTTTAAATGTCGACTGGGCGATTGAGTTATATCTACATAGGTTGTTGTTTGTCTGGAAGGGTACACTACGGCGTTTAAATGTCGACTGGGCAATTGAGTTATATCTACATAGGTTGTTGTTTGTCTGGAAGGGTACACTACGGCGTTTAAATGTCGACTGGGCGATTGAGTTATATCTACATAGGTTGTTGTTTGTCTGGAAGGGTACACTACGGCGTTTAAATGTCGACTGGGCGATTGAGTTATATCTACATAGGTTGTTGTTTGTCTGGAAGGGTACACTATGGCGTTTAAATGTCGACCGGGCGATTGAGTTATATCTACATAGGTTGTTGTTTGTCTGGAAGGGTACACTAAGGCGTTTAAATGTCGACTGGGCGATTGAGTTATATCTACATAGGTTGTTGTTTGTCTGGAAGGGTACACTATGGCGTTTAAATGTCGACTGGGCGATTGAGTTATATCTACATAGGTTGTTGTTTGTCTGGAAGGGTACACTATGGCGTTTAAATGTCGACTGGGCGATTGAGTTATATCTACATAGGTTGTTGTTTGTCTGGAAGGGTACACTACGGCGTTTAAATGTCGACTGGGCGATTGAGTTATATCTACATAGGTTGTTGTTTGTCTGGAAGGGTACACTACGGCGTTTAAATGTCGACTGGGCGATTGAGTTATATCTACATAGGTTGTTGTTTGTCTGGAAGGGTACACTACAGCGTTTAAATGTCGACTGGGCGATTGAGTTATATCTACATAGGTTGTTGTTTGTCTGGAAGGGTACACTACAGCGTTTAAATGTCGACTGGGCGATTGAGTTATATCTACATAGGTTGTTGTTTGTCTGGAAGGGTACACTACAGCGTTTAAATGTCGACTGGGCGATTGAGTTATATCTACATAGGTTGTTGTTTGTCTGGAAGGGTACACTACGGCGTTTAAATGTCGACTGGTCGATTGAGTTATATCTACATAGGTTGTTGTTTGTCTGGAAGGGTACACTATGGCGTTTAAATGTCGACTGGGCGATTGAGTTATATCTACATAGGTTGTTGTTTGTCTGGAAGGGTACACTACGGCGTTTAAATGTCGAATGGGCGATTGAGTTATATCTACATAGGTTGTTGTTTGTCTGGAAGGGTACACCACAGTGTTTAAATGTCGACTGGGCGATTGAGTTATATCTACATAGGTTGTTGTTTGTCTGGAAGGGTACACTATGGCGTTTAAATGTCGACCGGGCGATTGAGTTATATCTACATAGGTTGTTGTTTGTCTGGAAGGGTACACTAAGGCGTTTAAATGTCGACTGGGCGATTGAGTTATATCTACATAGGTTGTTGTTTGTCTGGAAGGGTACACTATGGCGTTTAAATGTCGACTGGGCGATTGAGTTATATCTACATAGGTTGTTGTTTGTCTGGAAGGGTACACTACGGCGTTTAAATGTCGACTGGGCGATTGAGTTATATCTACATAAGTTGTTGTTTGTCTGGAAGGGTACACTACGGCGTTTAAATGTCGACTGGGCGATTGAGTTATATCTACATAAGTTGTTGTTTGTCTGGAAGGGTACACTACGGCGTTTAAATGTCGACTGGGCGATTGAGTTATATCTACATAGGTTGTTGTTTGTCTGGAAGGGTACACTACGGCGTTTAAATGTCGACTGGGCGATTGAGTTAAATCTACATAAGTTGTTGTTTGTCTGGAAGGGTACACTACGGCGTTTAAATGTCGACTGGGCGATTGAGTTATATCTACATAAGTTGTTGTTTGTCTGGAAGGGTACACTATGGCGTTTAAATGTCGACTGGGCGATTGAGTTATATCTACATAGGTTGTTGTTTGTCTGGAAGGGTACACTACGGCGTTTAAATGTCGACTGGGCGATTGAGTTATATCTAAATAGGTTGTTGTTTGTCTGGAAGGGTACACTACGGCGTTTAAATGTCGACAAAAATCTGGAATCTGGAATCTGTACAGGAACTTCACTTCTGAAGCCGAACTAACGTCCACCACCAGGTGACCAGAACTGCCTGCTGCTCAGACCACCCTCTCCTAAAAAAAAAAGTACTTTAAATTTGAAATACCGTGATTTACCAAGACATTTAAGTAGAAAGAAAACAACATATTCCGCTCGGGAATCGACTCTTAAAAGTCTGGATTTTTGGAACGGAGGAGACTGATTCGTTGCCGTAAATAGTGAGCAAGTAATGGAGAGAGGGGAGGGGTACAGTATAGGCAGGTTGGCCACAAGGCAGACTGAGTCAGAACCGGAAATAGCTGGATCTCACAATGCAATGCTCTATTTTGCCATTTCTTTCTTTGCAATGTCTCACAACTTCAGTAAAGCAAGGCCTGTGGATCTATAGGATGTTTCAGGAGCTACCTACTGACATGTTTCTCCCCTGTTTCATTCATTGAGTTCCACAGATAGCCCTCTACACTTCATGGACACACACACACACTCACTCTCTTTCTCTCTCTCTCTCGCTCAGATATCCCTCCCCTCTATATAGTTACCTGGTAACAGGGTTTGGTTAAAGTTAACAAGTCCTTGTCTTGCTGTTCATGTTTAATTGGCCCTGTGACATCCCAGCAAACCAAAATTGGTTCTGTCAAAGCTCCCAGAACATTTGTTAGGTTGCGGCAAATGTTCTCATAACACCAAAACTGTCCAGTTGTGGTTATGATTATACATTTTTTGTCTAAAACGTCCGCCTGATGTTGCAAGAATATTCCCAGAACACATTTTTTTAAATATTCTTTGAAGGTTCCCAGAATGGTTGTGTCTGTGGGAACATTAGGCTTATGGAACAGTTTGGTGGGAACATCGTAGGGACATCACAAAATATATGTTCCCAAAACACAAAAAAACTGTCCAGTTGTGCAGATGATCATACAATGTTTCTTTTAGGGTGAAAAAACAACAACATTCACTCGATGTTACACTATTATTGAACACTATTATTGAACACTATTTTTAAACACTATTATTGAACACTATTATTGAACACTATTATTAAACACTATTATTAATCACTATTATTACACACTATTATTAAACACTATTATTGAACACTATTATTAATCACTATTATTAAACACTTTTATTGAACACTATTATCAATCACTATTATTAAACACTATTATTAAACACTATTATTGAACACTATTATCGAACACTATTATTGAACACTATTATTAAACACTATTATTAAACACTATTATTGAACACTATTATTAAACACTATTATTAAACACTATTATTAAACACTATTATTAAACACTATTATTAAACACTATTATTAAACACTATTATTGAACACTATTATTGAACACTATTATTAAACACTATTATTGAACACTATTATTGAACACTATTATTGCACACAGAGTAAGTCCATGCAAATTATTGTGACTTGTTATGGACATTTAGACTTTCCATAACAAAAGGGGTTGAATATTGACTCAATACATTTCACCTTTTTCCTTTTTAATTCATTTGTAAAAAACTAATTTGTGAATAGTCTCTGAAGGCACTGTTAACCGAATGAGAACCTTAACGGAATGTTCTGTGGTCTTTTTTTTCTTTAGATGTTGTGAACAATGTTTAGTGAATGTCAGGACAACATTTAAAGGATATTCATTTCAAACATTATCTTGGAAGAAAACATATTATTGGAATGTTTGTAGGACGTTATCATCCTAATGTTAGCTAAAACCCTAACTAGGACTTAATGTGAATGTTCGCTAATGTTTTGAGAATGTTCCCGGGTTTGCTGGGATGTCTGTGACAGAATGATTGTGAGTCATCATGTATGAATCCATTGGGGTGTGAGGGCAGTTTGGGTTCTCGCTCATAGCAGGTGCCCTGAACTATGCTTGTGTGGTGGGAGTGTCAGGTGTAATGGTCGTGAGTGTCCTCACTTATAGCAGGTGTCCTGGACTATGCCTGACTGGCTTGGTGATTGACTGGCTAGTTATTTATTGAGTGTACAGATGTAGGATCGTAACTAGATCACCCTGTTGAGAACATTTAAAAAGGCTTCTGAAGTTTGTAATTTACATTTTTAAATGTCAGACTTGATTTTCCCAAAAAAGGATCAACCCAACAAAAATGTCCATTAATTATAATTAACATAATAATTCACATTTCCTGTTGCTGCAGGATTATTATTAGTAAACTGGCTCAAATAAAGAGCCTACATAGGTTCAAAGATTTAATGACAAAGGTTAGGTGATGTCTAAAGCTGTTGCTTTGGTACAGATTGTTTTTTAGTGTCTTGGGGAGAGAGTGTCTATACAATACATAATACAAATGCTCATCAATCTACACACAATAGCCCATAATGACACAGAGAAAACCGATTTTTAGAAACACCTTATTTACATACAGTACCAGTCAAAGGTTTGGATACACCTACTCATTCCAGGGTTTTTCTTTATTTTTACATTTGTGGAATAATAGTGAAGACATCAACATGATAAAATAAACATATGGAATCATGTAGTAACCAAAAAAGTGTTAAACAAATCAAAATATATTTCATTTTTGAGATTCTTCAAAGTAGCCACCCTTTGTCGTGATGACAGCTTTGCACACTCTTGGCATTCTCTCAACCAGCTTCATGAGGTAGTCACCTGGAATGCATTTCAATTAACAGCTGTGCCTTTGCTAAAAGTTCATTTGTGGAATTCCTTTCCTTCTTAATGCATTTAATGATAATCTGTTGTGTTGTGATAAGGTAGGGTTGGTATACAGAAGATAGTCCATAGGACTAGGAGCAGGAAATCAAGTACAGGGAGTGAATATTTAATTAATAAAAAAAACATGGAACAATACAAGAAACACGAGAAGCGTACAGCCATGAAACACAGAGTCAATAAAGCCTGGGGAAAGAACCAAATGGAGTGACAGTTATAGGGAAGGTAATCAGGCAAGTGATGGAGTCCAGGTGAGCGATGAGGCGCTGATGCGCGTAACGACGGTGACATGTGTGCGTAATAATGAACAGCCTGACGACCTCGAGCGCCAGAGATACGTTACAGAGTTGCTCCAGGGGTTTGTTCCACTCAACACTGCTGTAAAAATGTGTTCTTACCAGATAGACTCTTCCATTTAAAAACAGGCGATATCAGAGTCTGGCTCTGGTGCCGTGTTGGTGGACATCTCTAATATAAGTTAAATAATTAGGTATGTACCTGGGGGCTGAGTCAGTAATAATTCTATGAACCAGACCATGTTGAATTAATATTTTTTTTTTTCTACAGATAGCCAGTTTAGCTGATTAAAATGCTTGACTTCCTGATGAGTACGAGCGGGGAGTTTAAATACAATTCTCACAAGTTTGTTTTACAGCTCTAGGTTTGTTTTTTTGATTTTAACCAGGTAGGCAAATTGAGAACAAGTTCTCGTTTACAACTGAGACCTGGCCAAGATAAAGCAAAGCAGTTCGACACAAACAACAACACAGAGTTACACATGGAGTAAAACAAACATACAGTCAATAATACAGTAGAAACATCTATATACAGCATGTTCAAATGAGGTGAGATAAGAGGTAAAGGCAATAAATAAAGTAAAGTAATAAAATAAAGTAATTACAATACAGCAATTAAACACTGGAACGGTAGGATGTGCAGAAGATGAATGTGCAAGTAGAGATACTGGGGTGCAAAGGAGATTGCAGGTGGTTGCAGCTCTATGTTGCAGCTCTATGTTGCAGCTCTATGTTACAGCTCTATGTTGCAGCTCTATGTTGCAGCTCCGTGTTACTGAGGTCAAAGTGGAGCACTATGAGAAAATAGGTTGTCATTTCAGATGCAGACAGTCAGAGGAGTGGACAAGGTAACATTCTGTCATTCTACCCCTGAACAAGGCAGTTAACCCACTGTTCCCCTGAACAAGGCAGTTAACCCACTGTTCCCCTGAACAAGGCAGTTAACCCACTGTTCCCCTGAACAAGGCAGTTAACCCACTGTTCCCCTGAACAAGAAAGTTAACCCACTGTTCCCCTGAACAAGGAAGTTAACCCACTGTTCCCCTGAACAAGGCAGTTAACCCACTGTTCCCCTGAACAAGGCAGTTAACCCACTGTTCCCCTGAACAAGGCAGTTAACCCACTGTTCCCCTAAACAAGGCAGTTAACCCACTGTTCCCCTGAACAAGGCAGTTAACCCACTGTTCCCCTGAACAAGGAAGTTAACCCACTGTTCCCCTGAACAAGGCAGTTAACCCGCTGTTCCCCTGAACAAGGCAGTTAACCCACTGTTCCCCTGAACAAGGCAGTTAACCCACTGTTCCCCTGAACAAGGCAGTTAACCCACTGTTCCCCTGAACAAGACAGTTAACCCACTGTTCCCCTGAACAAGGCAGTTAACCCACTGTTCCCCTGAACAAGACAGTTAACCCACTGTTCCCCTGAACAAGGCAGTTAACCCGCTGTTCCCCTGAACAAGGCAGTTAACCCACTGTTCCCCTGAACAAGGCAGTTAACCCACTGTTCCCCTGAACAAGGCAGTTAACCCACTGTTCCCCTGAACAAGGCAGTTAACCCACTGTTCCCCTGAACAAGGCAGTTAACCCACTGTTCCCCTGAACAAGGCAGTTAACCCACTGTTCCCCTGAACAAGGCAGTTAACCCACTGTTCCCCGGGTGCCGAAGACGTGGATGTCGATTAAGGACAGATAGACGGGTAGCATACCGTTCTACGCAGGGCTGAGGAGTGTCTTATTATTGGGTGTTGGTCGCAAGGTAGAAGTAGGTCTACACACCATGACTGTACTCTACAGATGGTTGTCCCACTCTGACCTCTGACCTGGGAGACGAGGCCTGTACAACCATGTAATCCCCAGCGTCCACCCTGCGAGTCAAACATCACCTATAACGAAACAGCTAATCCACACACTTCTCCTCTCCAGTCTATACTGGAGGTTAAAACCCAGTCTCTCAGACACTGAACCAGTCTATACTGGAGGTTAAAACCCAGTCTGTCAGACACTGATCCAGTCTTACTGGAGGTTAAAACCCAGTCTGTCAGACACTGAACCAGTCTATACTGGAGGATAAAACCCAGTCTGTCAGACACTGAACCAGTCTATACTGGAGTTTAAACCCCAGTCTCTCAGACACTGAACCAGTCTATACTGGAGGTTAAAACCCAGTCTGTCAGACACTGAACCAGTCTACACTGGAGGTTAAAACCCAGTCTGTCAGACACTGAACCAGTCTTAACTGGAGGTTAAAACCCAGTCTCTCAGACACTGATCCAGTCTTACTGGAGGTTAAAAACCAGTCTGTCAGACACTGAACCAGTCTTAACTGGAGGTTAAACCCCAGTCTCTCAGACACTGAACCAGTCTACACTGGAGGTTAAAAACCAGTCTGTCAGACACTGAACCAGTCTATACTGGAGGTTAAACCCCAGTCTCTCAGACACTGAACCAGTCTACACTGGAGGTTAAAAACCAGTCTCTCAGACACTGAACCAGTCTATACTGGAGTTTAAAAACCAGTCTCTCAGACACTGAACCAGTCTACACTGGAGGTTAAAACCCAGTCTGTCAGACACTGAACCAGTCTATACTGGAGGTTAAAACCCAGTCTCTCAGACACTGATCCAGTCTTACTGGAGGTTAAAAACCAGTCTGTCAGACACTGAACCAGTCTGTACTGGAGGTTAAACCCCAGTCTCTCAGACACTGAACCAGTCTGTACTGGAGGTTAAAACCCAGTCTGTCAGACACTGAACCAGTCTATACTGGAGGTTAAAACCCAGTCTGTCAGACACTGAACCAGTCTACACTGGAGGTTAAAACCCAGTCTGTCAGACACTGAACCAGTCTACACTGGAGGTTAAAACCCAGTCTGTCAGACACTGAACCAGTCTATACTGGAGGTTAAACCCCAGTCTCTCAGACACTGAACCAGTCTATACTGGAGGTTAAAACCCAGTCTGTCAGACACTGAACCAGTCTATACTGGAGGTTAAAACCCAGTCTGTCAGACACTGAACCAGTCTATACTGGAGGTTAAAACCCAGTCTGTCAGACACTGAACCAGTCTATACTGGAGGTTAAAACCCAGTCTGTCAGACACTGAACCAGTCTATACTGGAGGTTAAACCCCAGTCTCTCAGACACTGAACCAGTCTATACTGGAGGTTAAACCCCAGTCTCTCAGACACTGAACCAGTCTACACTGGAGGTTAAAACCCAGTCTGTCAGACACTGAACCAGTCTACACTGGAGGTTAAAACCCAGTCTGTCAGACACTGAACCAGTCTATACTGGAGGTTAAACCCCAGTCTGTCAGACACTGAACCAGTCTATACTGGAGGTTAAAACCCAGTCTCTCAGACACTGAACCAGTCTACACTGGAGGTTAAAACCCAGTCTGTCAGACACTGAACCAGTCTATACTGGAGGTTAAACCCCAGTCTGTCAGACACTGAACCAGTCTGTACTGGAGTTTAAAACCCAGTCTGTCAGACACTGAACCAGTCTGTACTGGAGGTTAAAACCCAGTCTGTCAGACACTGAACCAGTCTATACTGGAGGTTAAAACCCAGTCTGTCAGACACTGAACCAGTCTGTACTGGAGGTTAAAACCCAGTCTGTCAGACACTGAACCAGTCTGTACTGGAGGTTAAAACCCAGTCTCTCAGACACTGAACCAGTCTATACTGGAGGTTAAAACCCAGTCTGTCAGACACTGAACCAGTCTATACTGGAGTTTAAAACCCAGTCCGTCAGACACTGAACCAGTCTATACTGGAGGTTAAACCCCAGTCTCTCAGACACTGAACCAGTCTACACTGGAGGTTAAAAACCAGTCTGTCAGACACTGAACCAGTCTATACTGGAGGTTAAAACCCAGTCTGTCAGACACTGAACCAGTCTACACTGGAGGTTAAAAACCAGTCTGTCAGACACTGAACCAGTCTATACTGGAGGTTAAAACCCAGTCTGTCAGACACTGAACCAGTCTATACTGGAGGTTAAAACCCAGTCTGTCAGACACTGAACCAGTCTATACTGGAGGTTAAACCCCAGTCTCTCAGACACTGAACCAGTCTATACTGGAGGTTAAAACCCAGTCTGTCAGACACTGAACCAGTCTATACTGGAGGTTAAAACCCAGTCTGTCAGACACTGAACCAGTCTACACTGGAGGTTAAAACCCAGTCTGTCAGACACTGAACCAGTCTGTACTGGAGGTTAAAACCCAGTCTGTCAGACACTGAACCAGTCTATACTGGAGGTTAAAACCCAGTCTGTCAGACAGTCTGTCAGACACTGAACCAGTCTATACTGGAGGTTAAAACCCAGTCTGTCAGACACTGAACCAGTCTATACTGGAGGTTAAAACCCAGTCTGTCAGACACTGAACCAGTCTACACTGGAGGTTAAAAACCAGTCTGTCAGACACTGAACCAGTCTATACTGGAGGTTAAAAACCAGTCTGTCAGACACTGAACCAGTCTGTACTGGAGGTTAAAACCCAGTCTGTCAGACACTGAACCAGTCTATACTGGAGGTTAAACCCCAGTCTGTCAGACACTGAACCAGTCTGTACTGGAGGTTAAAACCCAGTCTCTCAGACACTGATCCAGTCTTACTGGAGGTTAAAAACCAGTCTCTCAGACACTGAACCAGTCTATACTGGAGGTTAAAACCCAGTCTGTCAGACACTGAACCAGTCTATACTGGAGGTTAAAACCCAGTCTGTCAGACACTGAACCAGTCTATACTGGAGGTTAAAACCCCAGTCTCTCAGACACTGATCCAGTCTATACTGGAGGTTAAAACCCCAGTCTCTCAGACACTGATCCAGTCTATACTGGAGGTTAAAACCCAGTCTGTCAGACACTGAACCAGTCTGTACTGGAGGTTAAACCCCAGTCTGTCAGACACTGAACCAGTCTATACTGGAGGTTAAAACCCAGTCTGTCAGACACTGAACCAGTCTATACTGGAGTTTAAAACCCAGTCTCTCAGACACTGAACCAGTCTATACTGGAGGTTAAAACCCAGTCTGTCAGACACTGAACCAGTCTATACTGGAGGTTAAAACCCAGTCTGTCAGACACTGAACCAGTCTACACTGGAGGTTAAAACCCAGTCTGTCAGACAGTCTGTCAGACACTGAACCAGTCTACACTGGAGGTTAAAACCCAGTCTGTCAGACACTGAACCAGTCTATACTGGAGGTTAAAACCCAGTCTGTCAGACACTGAACCAGTCTATACTGGAGGTTAAAACCCAGTCTGTCAGACACTGAACCAGTCTATACTGGAGGTTAAAACCCAGTCTGTCAGACACTGAACCAGTCTATACTGGAGGTTAAAACCCAGTCTGTCAGACACTGAACCAGTCTATACTGGAGGTTAAAACCCAGTCTGTCAGACAGTCTGTCAGACACTGAACCAGTCTATACTGGAGGTTAAAACCCAGTCTGTCAGACACTGATCCAGTCTATACTGGAGGTTAAACCCAGTCTGTCAGACACTGAACCAGTCTATACTGGAGGTTAAACCCCAGTCTGTCAGACACTGAACCAGTCTATACTGGAGGTTAAAAACCAGTCTCTCAGACACTGAACCAGTCTATACTGGAGGTTAAAACCCAGTCTGTCAGACACTGAACCAGTCTACACTGGAGGTTAAAACCCAGTCTCTCAGACACTGAACCAGTCTATACTGGAGGTTAAAACCAGTCTCTCAGACACTGAACCAGTCTATACTGGAGGTTAAAAACCAGGAGGAAAACAGGGTACTTGGAATAGTGTATGAGTGTGTACCAAAAGGCACCCTATTCTCTATAGATTGCACGACCTTTGACCAGAGGCTCTATTAGATCCCTATAGGCCATGGTCAAAAGTTGGGCACTACATAGGGATTAGGGGGCCAGACTGGAGCACTGGGAGTATATTGTGTGTTTTAGATGAGTTAAATAAAATGTTATTAGTCGCGTACACATTTTGTTATCGCGGGTTTAGTGAAATGTTCATGTTCCTATCTCCTAACAGTACAGTAGTATATATATATATATATATATATTTCTCTGACTGTGTTTGTTTAATTGGAATAATTGAATCGGAATAGCCCTCTGAGGTAAAATACTAGCGGTAAACATATTTAAGGGATAATTGGGTGTTTTGTGGATTAAGTTAATGATGTGTTTAGGTGATGAGTGTTGGTGGTATAATTTCCAGTATTGATTTTGTGTTGAAGTCTGAGAAGGTAAAATTTGAACATGAAACAACTTAATCCCTTCGTTGAATAAGTTGTGTATGTTCCTTGGTAATGACTACAGACAGGCTTGTTCTATTAGTAAGCTTTTTTTGGGGGGGGACAACTGTGACTTGAGTACAATTTCCATTATGTTTGTTGTGTTTCAACTTGAGAGCTTAAAAGTTTAGCATCTATTGTCTACCATGTTTCTGCACTTATCGTATTGTTACTCAGATCTGTCTCCTCTTCTTCTATCCTCCCCAGAGCCCCCGGTGCCCATCGCTCCCCCCCAGCTCACAGCGGTTGGCGCCACCTACCTTTGGATCCAGCTTAATGCTAACTCCATCAACGGAGACGGTCCAATCATCGACCGAGAGGTATTTCTATTTATTAATGGTTTGGTTTAATAGGGACAGATTGGCTGCGTCCCAGAATGCACCTTCATTCTCTACATAGTGTACTACTTTAATGTGCCTACGGCCAAAAGAAGTACACTTTATACGGGATAGGGTGAAATTTGGAATGGAACCATACTTAATGAGTAAACAATAATGTGATGCATTGCACCATAGTGTTTATAGCAGTATTCACCATAGTGTTTATACAGGTATTCACCATAGTGTTTATACAGGTATTCACCATAGTGTTTATACAGGTATTCACCATAGTGTTTATACAGGTATTCACCATAGTGTTTATACAGGTATTCACCATAGTGTTTATAGCAGTATTCACCATAGTGTCTATAGCAGTATTCACCATAGTGTTTATACAGGTATTCACCATAGTGTTTATACAGGTATTCACCATAGTGTTTATATAGTGTTTATAGTAGTATTCACCATAGTGTTTATACAGGTATTCACCATGGTGTCTATAGCAGTATTCACCATAGTGTCTATAGCAGTATTCACCATAGTGTCTATAGCAGTATTCACCATAGTGTTTATAGCAGTATTCACCATAGTGTCTATAGCAGTATTCACCATAGTGTCTATATCAGTATGCACCATAGTGTCTATAGCAGTATGCACCATAGTGTCTATAGCAGTATGCACCATAGTGTCTATAGCAGTATTCACCATAGTGTCTATAGCAGTATGCACCATATTGTTTATACAGGTATTCACCATAGTATCTATAGCAGTATTCACCATAGTGTTTATAGCAGTATTCACCATAGTGTTTATACAGGTATTCACCATGGTGTCTATAGCAGTATTCACCATAGTGTTTACACAGGTATTCACCATAGTGTTTATAGCAGTATTCACCATAGTATCTATAGCAGTATTCACCATAGTATCTATAGCAGTATTCACCATAGTGTTTATAGCAGTTTTCACCATAGTGTTTATAGCAGTATTCACCATAGTGTCTATAGCAGTATTCACCATAGTATCTATAGCAGTATTCACCATAGTGTCTATAGCAGTATTCACCATAGTGTTTATAGCAGTATTCACCATAGTGTCTATAGCAGTATTCACCATAGTGTTTATACAGGTATTCACCATAGTGTCTATTGCAGTATTCACCATAGTGTTTATACAGGTATTCACCATGGTGTCTATAGCAGTATTCACCATAGTGTTTATACAGGTATTCACCATGGTGTCTATAGCAGTATTCACCATAGTGTTTATAGCAGTATTCACCATAGTGTTTATAGCAGTATTCACCATAGTGTTTATACAGGTATTCACCATAGTGTTTATAGCAGTATTCACCATAGTGTCTATAGCAGTATTCACCATAGTGTTTATACAGGTATTCACCATGGTGTCTATAGCAGTATTCACCATAGTGTCTATAGCAGTATTCACCATAGTGTTTATAGCAGTATTCACCATAGTGTCTATAGCAGTATGCAGCATAGTGTCTATAGCAGTATGCACCATAGTGTCTATAGCAGTATTCACCATAGTATCTATAGCAGTATTCACCATAGTGTCTATAGCAGTATTCACCATAGTGTTTATAGCAGTATTCACCATAGTGTTTATGCAGGTATTCACCATGGTGTCTATAGCAGTATTCACCATAGTGTTTATACAGGTATTCGCCATAGTGTTTATAGCAGTATGCACCATAGTGTTTACACAGGTATTCACCATAGTGTCTATAGCAGTATTCACCATAGTGTCTATAGCAGTATTCACCATAGTGTCTATAGCAGTATTCACCATAGTGTCTATAGCAGTATTCACCATAGTGTCTATAGCAGTATTCAACATAGTGTCTATAGCAGTATTCACCATAGTGTTTATAGCAGTATTCACCATAGTGTCTATATCAGTATGCACCATAGTGTCTATAGCAGTATTCACCATAGTGTCTATAGCAGTATTCACCATAGTGTCTATAGCAGTATTCACCATAGTGTATATAGCAGTATTCACCATAGTGTCTATAGCAGTATGCACCATAGTGTATATAGCAGTATTCACCATAGTGTCTATAGCAGTATTCACCATAGTGTATATAGAGGTATTCACCATAGTGTATATAGCAGTATTCACCATAGTATCTATAGCAGTATGCACCATAGTGTTTATACAGGTATTCACCATAGTGACTATAGCAGTATTCACCATAGTGTCTATAGCAGTATTCACCATAGTGTTTATAGCAGTATTCACCATAGTGTCTATAGCAGTATGCACCATAGTGTCTATAGCAGTATTCACCATAGTGTCTATAGCAGTATTCACCATAGTGTCTATAGCAGTATTCACCATAGTGTCTATAGCAGTATTCACCATAGTGTCTATAGCAGTATTCACCATAGTGTCTATAGCAGTATTCACCATAGTGTCTATTGCAGTATTCACCATAGTGTCTATAGCAGTATTCACCATAGTGTATATAGCAGTATTCACCATAGTGTCTATAGCAGTATTCACCATAGTATCTATAGCAGTATTCACCATAGTGTCTATAGCAGTATTCACCATAGTGTCTATAGCAGTATTCACCATAGTGTCTATAGCAGTATTCACCATAGTGTCTATAGAGGTATTCACCATAGTGTTTATACAGGTATTCACCATAGTGTTTATAGCAGTATTCACCATAGTGTCTATAGCAGTATTCACCATAGTGTCTATAGCAGTATTCACCATAGTGTCTATAGCAGTATTCACCATAGTGTCTATAGAGGTATTCACCATAGTGTTTATACAGGTATTCACCATAGTGTTTATAGCAGTATTCACCATAGTGTCTATAGCAGTATTCACCATAGTGTCTATAGCAGTATTCACCATAGTGTCTATAGCAGTATTCACCATAGTGTCTATTGCAGTATTCACCATAGTGTCTATAGCAGTATTCACCATAGTGTATATAGCAGTATTCACCATAGTATCTATAGCAGTATTCACCATAGTGTCTATAGCAGTATGCACCATAGTGTTTATACAGGTATTCACCATAGTGTCTATAGCAGTATTCACCATAGTGTCTATAGCAGTATTCACCATAGTATCTATAGCAGTATTCACCATAGTGTATATAGCAGTATTCACCATAGTGTCTATAGCAGTATTCACCATAGTATCTATAGCAGTATGCACCATAGTGTCTATAGCAGTATTTCCCATAATTGGTCCTGGGGAACCAAAGAGATGCACATTTGTTTTTGCATGATTCTACTCATCAGACACTTGATGATGAGTGGCTTAGTTAAATCAAGTGTGTTGGACCTGTATTGGACATCCCTGGGACATATCTTCCAACCCTTTTTCCCAGGTGGAGTACCGTACGGTGTCAGGGACCATGTATGACCTACAGCCTGTGGACAAGACCACCCATAAGATAGGTCACCTGACACCAGACACAGACTATGAGATCAGTGTGCTGTTGACCAGGCCCCTGGATGGAGGGACTGGGGCCCCCGGGCCTCCTCTCAGGGCCAGGACCAAGTGTGCTGGTGAGTCCTAAAAAAAAGTTGTATACTAAACACAAGAACGTGCACACACACACACACACACACACACACACATGCTCGAACCTTCACTCCGAGCCGGTGGACCAAGTGCACTGATTTGTCTGAACCGTAGAGATCCTATTAAATTACTAGAGGGGCATTTTTTCATAAACCTTCAGTTCCAGAATGGGGTGAAGAATGGCAGCCATATTAGTCAGGGAGAATTTCAAACCAGTCTAATTGCAATGATTGGCAGTAGAAGTATAATAACTCTGATATGACTTATGCAGGAAAATAAAAGTGAGGTATGTGATATATCAGAAGGTGTGTAATATAATTATTGTCAAACTGAAATATTGTCATATGATTATGAATGCAGTTTATAGGGCTTGTATACCAATTTCTGGTATAAATAGTCTCTAAAATATGTATAAACAGACCATAAATGTCAATATTTTCTGTTTTCTTGGAAGGCTGTGAGTGCTGTGATGCAATATCAGTCCTTGTTGCATTTACGACTTGTCCAAGTCCAATCATCAACTGATTTCAGCCAGTGTATATGGCTGTGGATTGACTACATTGTTTGAATGGAATGCTATGTAAAGGATAAACGCCAACGTTCTGTATATTACCTTGGAAATAATGGAGGAGGCAGAGGGACGAGGCGAGCCCCTTGGCGGAGGTAATTTCTCCAAGGTGATGTACAGAACGTAATGGAGGAGGCAGGGGGACGAGGCGAGCCCCTTGGCGGAGGTCATTTTTCCAATTTTCCTCCGCCCCCCCCTCCACCCTTCCTCCCTCCACCCTTCCCTCCACCCAACCCTCCCTCCCTCCCTCCACCCTTTCCTCCACCCAACCCTCCCTCCCTCCCTCCACCCTTTCCTCCACCCTCCCTCCCTCCCTCCCTCCCTCCCTCCACCCTTCCTTCCTCCCCCACCCCCTCCCTCCTGCCCCTCCCTCCCTCCACCCTCCCTCCGCCCATCCCTCCCTCCGCCCATCCCTCCCTCCACCCTTTCCTCCACCCTCCCTCCCTCCCTCCCTCCCTCCACCCTTCCTTCCTCCCTCCACCCTCCCTCCTGCCCCTCCCTCCCTCCACCCTCCATCCGCCCATCCCTCCCTCCGCCCATCCCTCCCTCCACCCTCCCTCCCTCCGCCCCTCCCTCCCTCCACCCCTTCCTCCACCCACCCTTCCCTCTACCCTTCCCTTCACCCAACCCTCCCTCCGCCCCTCCCTCCCTCCACCCTCCCTCCGCCCCCCCTCCCTCCACCCTCCCTCCCTCCACCCTCCCTCCGCCCCTCCCTCCCTCCACCCTCCCTCCACCCATCCCTCCCTCCGCCCATCCCTCCCTCCACCCTCCCTCCCTCCGCCCCTCCCTCCCTCCACCCCTTCCTCCACCCACCCTTCCCCTACCCTTCCCTTCACCCAACCCTCCCTCCGCCCCCTCCCTCCCTCCACCCTCCCTCCGCCCCCCTTCCTCCGCCCATCCCTCCCTCCACCCTCCCTCCCTCCGCCCCTCCCTCCCTCCACCCACCCTCCCTCCGCCCCTCCCTCCCTCCTCCACCCTCCCTCCGCCCCTCCCTCCCTCCACCCCTTCCTCCACCCACCCTTCCCTCTACCCTTCCCTCCACCCAACCCTCCCTCCCTCCACCCTCCCTCCGCCCCCTCCCCCTCCCTCCCCCCTCCCTCCACCCTCCCTCCGCCCCCCTCCCTCCCTCCACCCCCTTCCTCCACCCACCCTTCCCTCCGCCCCCTCCCTCCCTTCCTCCCTCCCTCTGCCCCTCCCTCCCTCCACCCCTTCCTCCACCCACCCTTCCCCTCTACACTTCCCTCCACCCAACCCTCCCTCTACACTTCCCTCCACCCAACCCTCCCCCTCCCTCCACCCTCCCTCCGCCCCTCCCCTCCACCCTCCCTCCGCCCCCTCCCTCCCTCCACCCTCCCTCCGCCCCTCCCTCCCTCCACCCCTTCCTCCACCCACCCTTCCCTCTACCCTTCCCTCCCTCCACCCTCCCTCTGCCCCACCCTCCCTCCGCCCCTCCCTCCCTCCCCCTCCCTCTGCCCCTTCCTCCCTCCCTCCCTCCCTCCCTCGACCCTCCCTGTCTGTGCTTTATGTCACTGCGTCTGTTCGTCCTTTGTTATTATTCATAATCATTGCTACTTGGGCACTTCATTATACATTGAGTAATGTTTCTAGTGACAAAAAGACATGTTATTTCAATCTTTTGAGAAATAGGGAATGAATAATACAAGGATGAAACCAATTTGAATGAAACTGAAGGGACTGTTCTTCCTCCCTGGAATCCATGTTTTTAATATATTTTCTTTGAGGACTCCAAAAGATATTCCCAAGGATTTTCTGATTGCTTTTTTTCTTCTCTCACTGTGTACCTCTAGTGGATGTACAATCACATGGAAGACATTGTGTGTAGATCTCTTTTGTCCTTGGTCTCTCTGTCTCTCTGTATAGGGCCATTCATGAAATCACGACCGTCTTACTTTATGTCACCTTACCGGTCTTTACAACCAACATGCTGCTCATTTTAGTGTTGCCCTGAGTGAAATTCAACTACTTCTAAATGTAGCTCAATTCAGGCCCACTGCTGTTACATCTGAACCTGTGAATGTGTGAATTCACTGATTTAGTTTAGTCCTGTACAGTAGAACCCAATGGGTCCAGGTCTCGCTGTCACATATGTACCTGTCATGTGTGAATTCACTGATTTTGTAACGACGTTCTTCTGTTGAAGGAGGAGCGGACCAAAATGCAGCGTGGTGGTTACTCATGTTTATTAATGAAAATACGACTAGACATGAAATAACTGAATGTACAAAACAACAGACGCAACGTGAAAAACTATACAGCCTATCTGGTGAACATAAACACAGAGACAGGAACAATCACCCACGAAACACTCAAAGAATATGGCTGCCTAAATATGGTTCCCAATCAGAGACAATGAAAATCACTCTGATTGAGAACCGCCTCAGGCAGCCATAGACTATGCTAGACACGCCACAAAACCCCAAGACAAAAACACACCACAATAACCCATGTCACACCCTGGCCTGACCAAACAAATGAAGATAAACATAATATATTTCGACCAGGGCATTACAGAACCCCCCCCTAAGGTGCGGACTCCCGGACGCACATCAAAACAATAGGGAGGGTCCGGGTGGGCATCTGTCCATGGTGGCGGCTCCGGTGCTGGACGTGGCCCCCACTTCACCGTAGTCCTCCCCCACCCTGTCCGCTTCCGTGACCTCCTAGCCACGGCAACCCTGCTAAATAAAATGGTACAGAGGGGCAGCTCGGGACAGAGGGGCAGCTCGGGACAGAGGGGCTCCTCAGACTCCGGCAGCAGCGCCGGACAGGCGGGAGACTCCGGCAGCAGCGCCTGACCGGCAGGAGACTCCGGCAGCAACGCTGGACAGGCGAGAGACTCCGGCAGCAGCGCCGGACAGGCGAGAGACTCCGGCAGCAGCGGAGAGGAGGAAGGCTCTTGCAGATCCTGGCTGACTGGCGGATCTGGAGGAGTCTGGTTGACTGGCAGATCTGGAAGAGTCTGGTTGACTGGAAGATCTGGAAGAGTCTGGTTGGCTGGCAGATCTGGAATTGTCTGGTTGACTGGCAGATCTGGAAGAGTCTGGCTGACTGGCAGATCTAGAAGAGTCTGGTTGACTGGCAGATCTAGAAGAGTCTGGTTGACTGGCAGATCTGGAAGAGTCTGGTTGACTGGCAGATCTGGAAGAGTCTGGTTGGCTGGCAGATCTGGAATAGTCTGGCTGACTGGCAGATCTGGAAGAGTCTGGCTGACTGGCAGATCTAGAAGAGTCTGGTTGACTGGCAGATCTAGAAGAGTCTGGTTGACTAGCAGATCTAGAAGAGTCTGGTTGACTGGCAGATCTGGAAGAGTCTGGTTGACTGGCAGATCTGGAAGAGTCTGGCTGACTGGCGGATCTGGAAGAGTCTGGCTGACTGGCAGCTCCTTGCAGACTGGCAGCTCCTTGCAGACTGGCAGCTCTTTGCAGACTGGCTGCTCCTTGCAGACTGGCAGCTCCATGCAGACTGGCAGCTCCATGCAGACTGGCAGCTCCATGCAGACTGGCAGCTCTATGCAGACTGGCAGCTCCTTGCAGACCGGCATCTCCTTGCAGACTGGCAGCTCTTTGCAGACTGGCTGCTCCTTGCAGACTGGCAGCTCCTTGCAGACCGGCAGCTCCTTGCAGACTGGCAGCTCTTTGCAGACTGGCAGCTCTTTGCAGACTGGCAGCTCCTTGCAGACTGGCAGCTCCTTGCAGACTGGCAGCTCTTTGCAGACTGGCTGCTCCTTGCAGACTGGCAGCTCCATGCAGACTGGCAGCTCCATGCAGACTGGCAGCTCCATGCAGACTGGCTGCTCCTTGCAGACTGGCAGCTCCATGCAGACTGGCAGCTCCATGCAGACTGGCAGCTCCATGCAGACTGGCAGCTCTATGCAGACTGGCAGCTCCTTGCAGACCGGCATCTCCTTGCAGACTGGCAGCTCTTTGCAGACTGGCTGCTCCTTGCAGACTGGCAGCTCCATGCAGACTGGCAGCTCTATGCAGACTGGCAGCTCCATGCAGACTGGCAGCTCTATGCAGACTGGCAGCTCCTTGCAGACCGGCATCTCCTTGCAGACTGGCAGCTCCATGCAGACTGGCAGCTCCATGCAGACTGGCAGCTCCATGCAGACTGGCAGCTCTATGCAGACTGGCAGCTCCGGCTGCTCAATGCAGACTGACAGCTCCGGCTGCTCCATGCAGACTGACAGCTCTGGCTGCTCCATGCAGACTGACAGCTCTGGCTGCTCAATGCAGACTGGCAGCTCTGGTTGCTTCATGCAGGCTGGCAGCTCTGGCTGCTCCATGCAGGCTGGCAGCTCTGGCTGCGCTAAACAGGCAGGAGACTCCGGCAACGCTGTAGAGGCGGAAGGCTCTGGCAGCGCTAAACAGGCGGGAGGGGAGACTCCAGCAGCGCAGGAGAGGAGAAAGGCTCTGGCAGCGCTGAACAGGCGGGATACTCTGTCAGCGCTGTAGAGAAGGAAGGCTCTGGCTGCGCTGAACAGGTGCGAGACCCCGGCAGCGCATGAGAGGAGAAAGGCTCGGGCAGCGCTGAACAGGCAGGGGACTCCGGCAGCGCAGGAGATGAGGAAGGCTCCGGGCAGCGCTGGAGAGGCGAGGCGCACTGTAGGCCTGATGCGTGGTGCTGGTACTGGTGGTACTGGGCCGAGGACACGCACAGGAAGCCTGGTGCGGGGAGCTGCCATCGGAGGACTGGTGTGTGAAGGTGGCACAGGATGGGCTAGACCGTGAAGGCGGACTGGAGATCTTGAGAGCAGTGCTGGCACAGGACGTGTAAGGCTAGAAGGTGCACAGGAGGCCTGGTGCGTGAGGCTGGCACCATCTTAACCAGCTGACTAACACGCACCTCAGGACGAGTATGGAGCGCTGACCCAGGTGCCATCAAATCCCCGACACACTCCGTCGGGCGAATATCATGCTTATTAATGCACCAACACAGCAACTCCCTCATTACTCTCTCCTCCAATTTTCCCATTAACTCCTTCACAGTCTCTGCTTCGCTCACCTCCAACACCGGCTCTGGTTCTGGTCTCCTCCTTGGCTCCTCACGATAAACAAGGAGCGTTGGCTCAGGTCTGACTCCTGACTCTGCCACACTCTCCCTGAGCCCCCCCCCCCAATAAATTTTTGGGGCTGACTCTCGGGCTTCCATCCGCGTCGCCGCGCTGCTTCCTCATACCAGCGCCTCTCAGCTCTCTCCGCCTCCAGTTCTTCTTTGGGGCGGCGATATTCTCCAGGCTGATCCCAGGATCCTTCTCCGAACAATTCGTCCTCCCATGTCCATTCCTTCTCCTGCTGCACCTTGGGGCGGCTACTCTCCCCTGGTTTAGCCCAGGGTCCTCTCCCGTCGAGGATTTCCTCCCAAGTCCAGAAAGTCTTGTTACGCTGCTCCTGCTGCGGCTGTTGCCTGTTACCACGCCGCTTGGTCCTGTTGTGGTGGGTGATTCTGTAACGACGTTCTTCTGTTGAAGGAGGAGCGGACCAAAATGCAGCGTGGTGGTTACTCATGTTTATTAATGAAAATTCGACTAGACATGAAATAACTGAATGTACAAAACAACAGACGGAACGTGAAAAACTATACAGCCTATCTGGTGAACAGAGACAGGAACAATCACCCACGAAACACTCAAAGAATATGGCTGCCTAAATATGGTTCCCAATCAGAGACAATGAAAATCACCTGACTCTGATTGAGAACCGCCTCAGGCAGCCATAGACTATGCTAGACACCCCACAAAACCCCAAGACAAAAACACACCACAATACCCCATGTCACACCCTGGCCTGACCAAATAAATGAAGATAAACATAATATATTTCGACCAGGGCATGACAGATTTCGTTTAGTCCTGTACAGTAGAACCCAATGGGCCCAGGTAATTCGCTACATTGTTAACCAGATCCATCTATCAAATGTATTTTATAAAGCCCTTTTTTTTGCATCACGAGTAGTCTTTGAAAGGGTATTTGGTCATTTACTGACCAGAGTTAGTTGGAAAACACAAAAAGGAACCCAATTCAGATCCACTGCTGTCACATCTGTACCTGTCATGTAAACATTCTGTATACTTCTCGTCCTTCTTTGGACACTGTGTTAACTAACCTCCAGACGAGCTTCAATGCCATACAACACTCCTTCTGTGGCCTCCAACTGCTCTTCAATGCAAGTAAAACTAAATGCATGCTCTTCAACCGATCGCTGCCTGCACCTGCCCGCCCGTCCAGCATCACTACTCTGGCGGTTCTGACTTAGAATATGTGTACAACTACAAATACCTGGGTGTCTGGCTAGATTTTAAACTCTCCTTCCAGACTCACACTAAGCATCTCCAATCCAAAATTAAATCTAGAATCGGCTTCCTATTTCGCAACAAATCATCCTTCACTCATGCTGCCAAACATACCCTTGTAAAATTGACCATCCTACCGATCCTCGACTTCGGCGATGTCATCTACAAAACCTCCAACACTCTACTCAACAAATTGGATGCAGTCTATCACAGTGCCATCCGTTTTGCCACCAAAGCCCCAAATACTACCCACCACTGCGACCTGTACGCTCTCGTTGGTTGGCCCTCGCTTCATACTCGTCGCCAAACCCACTGGCTCCAGGTCATCTACAAGTCTCTGCTAAGTAAAGCCCCGCCTTATCTCAGTTCACTGGCCACCATAGCAGCACCCACTGCACGTGTTCCAACAGGTATATCTCTATGGTTACCCCCAAAGCCAATTCCTCCTTTGGTTGTCTTTCCTTCCAGTTCTCTGCTGCCAATGATTGGAACAAACTGCAAAATCTCTGAAACTGGAAACACTTATTTCCCTCACTAGCTTTAAGCACCAGCTGTCAGAGCAGCTCACAGATCATTGCACCTGTACATAGCCCATCTGTAAAAAGCCCATCCAACTACCTCATCCCAATACTGTATTTATTTATTTATCTTGCTCCTTTGCACCCCAGTATCTCTACTTGCACATTCATCTTCTGCACATCTATTCACTCCAGTGTTTAATTGGTATGTTGTAATTATTTCGCCACCATGGCCTATTTATTGCCTTACCTCCCTTATCTTACCTCATTTGCACACACTGTATAATGTGTTATTGACTGTACGTTTGTTTACTCCATGTGTAACTCTGTGTTGTTGTTTGTGTCGAACTGCTTTCTTTATCTTGCCCAGATCGCAGTTGTAAATGAGAACTTGTTCTCAACTAGCCGACCTGGTTTAATAAATGTGTGAATACAGTGATTTAGTTTAGTCCTGTACAATATAACCAACGGGCCCCAGGTCCCACTGTTACATCTGAACCAGTGTGAAGTTGTTTACCACATCAAATCCATCCATGCAAGATAAGTGTACCTTCTGACTAGCCCTACCATCAGGTGGCTTTCTGCTCATAGCAGGGGGTAGTGCATTACAGCAACAGGACTGAAATGCTGCCCGCCGCTTCATACATCATGGAACATTGACTTGAATGTGAATGTCTGTTGTAGTAATACTGTTTCTGTGGTCCCATCCTGGCAGGGGGGTAGTGCATTACAGCAACAGGATATCACAGTGTTTCGCAGCAAAAAGTTATTTTCAACCACTCGAGGCTGAGAAGCATTTAAACATTCGACCCGAGAAGTTATCCCAATACCAGCTAAACGTTTCTGTCAGAAGTTATCCCAATACCAGCTAAACGTTTCTGTCAGAAGTTATCCCAATACCAGCTAAACATTCCCCTCAGACGTTATCCCAATACCAGTGAAACATTCCCCTCAGACGTTATCCCAATACCAGTGAAACATTCCCCTCAGAAGTTATCCCAATACCAGCTAAACGTTTCTGTCAGAAGTTATCCCAATACCAGCTAAACGTTTCTGTCAGAAGTTATCCCAATACCAGCTAAACATTCCCCTCAGAAGTTATCCCAATACCAGCTAAACGTTTCTGTCAGAAGTTATCCCAATACCAGCTAAACGTTTCTGTCAGAAGTTATCCCAATACCAGCTAAACGTTTCTGTCAGAAGTTATCCCAATACCAGCTAAACGTTTCTGTCAGAAGTTATCCCAATACCAGTGAAACATTCACCTCAGACGTTATCCCAATACCAGCTAAACATTCCCCTCAGAAGTTATCCCAATACCAGCTAAACATTCCCTCAGAAGTTATCCCAATACCAGCTAAACATTCCCCCCAGAGCATGTTGGTGTTAGCACATTCCAGTTTATAGAATTTCGCTCTAGATTCAATCCATTTCAGGTAGCATTCTGGATAACGCAGCGGCATGTTAGTGCTTTTTAGAAGTGCATTTGATTTGTACAGCAGAAACATGTCCTCCGTGGAGGACGGCCTACAGTGAGAAACTCTGAAGTTGTACCGGTTTTCGTGGTGGAAGAAGGTGAGGATCAAAGCGCAGCGTGGTAAGGTGTCCATGTTAAATTTATTCAATAACTGAACGCTGAAACAGAAAGTAAACAAAAGCACAACCGAAACAGTCCTGTCTGGTAGAGACACCAAGACAGAAAACAACCACCCACAACTCAAGTGGCAAAAACAGGCTGCCTAAGTATGGTTCTCAAACAGAGACAACGATTGACAGCTGCCTCTGATTGGGAATCATACCAGGTCAAACACATAGAAATAGAAAACATAGAACACAAAACCCAGAATGCCCACCCCAACTCACGCTCTGACCAAACTAAAATAGAGACATAAAAAGACCACGACATGTTTACCATGAGGGACCACAGCATGTTTACCATGAGGGACCACACCAAGTTTACCATGAGGGACCACACCAAGTTTACCATGAGGGACCACACCAAGTTTACCATGAGGGACCACACCAAGTTTACCATGACGGACCAAGGCAAGTTTACCATGAGGGACCATGGCAAGTTTACCATGAGGATGCACACCAAGTTTACCATGAGGGACCACGGCATGTTTACTATGAGAGACCACACCAAGTTTACCATGAGGGACCACATCAAGTTTGCCATGAGGGACCATGGCATGTTTACCATGAGGGACCACACCAAGTTTACCATGAGGGACCACAACATGTTTACCATGAGGGACCACACCAAATTTACCATGAGGGACCACACCAAGTTTACCATGAGGGACCACATCAAGTTTACCATGAGGGACCACACCAAGTTTACCATGAGGGACCACGGCATGATTACCATGAGGGACCATGGCATGTTTACCATGAGGGACCACACCAAGTTTACCATGAGGGACGACGGCAAGTTTACCATGAGGGACCATGGCATGTTTACCAAGAGGGACCACGGCATATTTACCATGAGGGACCACACCAAGTTTACCATGAGTGACCGCACCAAGTTTGCCATGAGAGACCACACCAAGTTTACCATGAGGGACCACGGCATCTTTACCATGAGGGACCTGACCAAGTTTACCATGAGGGACCAGGGCATGTTTACCATGAGGGACCACACCAAGTTTACCATGAGGGACCACGCCATGTTTACCATGAGGGACCAGGGCATGTTTACCATGAGGGACCACACCAGGTTTACCATGAGGGACCACGCCATGTTTACCATGAGGGACCAGGGCATGTTTACCATGAGGGACCACACCAAGTTTACCATGAGGGATCACACCAAGTTTACCATGAGGGACCACAGCATGTTTACCATGAGGGACCACACCAAGTTTACCATGAGGGACCACGGCATGTTTACCATAAGGAACCACAGCAAGTTTACCATGAGGGACCACGGGATGTTTACTATGAGAGACCACACCAAGTTTACCATGAGGGACCACACCAAGTTTGCCATGAGGGACCATGGCATGTTTACCATGAGGGACAACGACATGTTTACCATGAGGGACCACGGCATGTTTACTATGAGAGACCACACCAAGTTTACCATGAGGGACCACATCAAGTTTGCCATGAGGGACCATGGCATGTTTACCATGATGGACCACACCAAGTTTACCATGAGGGACCACAACATGTTTACCATGAGGGACCACACCAAATTTACCATGAGGGACCACACCAAGTTTACCATGAGGGACCACATCAAGTTTACCATGAGGGACCACACCAAGTTTACCATGAGGGACCACGGCATGTTTACCATGAGGGACCATGGCATGTTTACCATGAGGGACCATGGCATGTTTACCATGAGGGACCACACCAAGTTTACCATGAGGGACGATGGCAAGTTTACCATGAGGGACCATGGCATGTTTACCATGAGGGACCACGGCATGTTTACCATGATGGACCACACCAAGTTTACCATGAGGGACCACGGCATATTTACCATGAGGGACCACACCAAGTTTACCATGAGGGACCACACCATCTTTACCATGACAGACCACACCAAGTTTACCATGAGGGACTACACCAAGTTTACCATGAGGGACCACGGCATGTTTACCATTAGGGACCGCACAAAATTTACCATGAGGGACCACACCAAGTTCACCATGAGGGACCACACCAAGTTTACCATGAGGGACCACACCAAGTTTACCATGAGGGACCACACCAAGTTTACCATGAGGGATCACACCAAGTTTACCATGAGGGATCACACCAAGTTTACCATGAGGGACCACACCAGGTTTACCATGAGGGACCACACCAAGTTTACCATGCGGGATCACACCAAGTTTACCATGAGAGACCACGCCTTGTCTACCATGAGGGACCACATCAAGTTTGCCATGAGGGACCATGGCATGTTTACCATGAGGGACCACGGCATGTTTACCATGAGGGACCACAACATGTTTACCATGAGGGACCACACCAAATTTACCATGAGGGACCACACCAAGTTTACCATGAGGGACCACATCAAGTTTACCATGAGGGACCACACCAAGTTTACCATGAGGGACCACGGCATGTTTACCATGAGGGACCATGGCATGTTTACCATGAGGGACCATGGCATGTTTACCATGAGGGACCACACCAAGTTTACCATGAGGGACGATGGCAAGTTTACCATGAGGGACCATGGTATGTTTACCATGAGGGACCATGGCATGTTTACCATGAGGGACCACACCAAGTTTACCATGAGGGACGATGGCAAGTTTACCATGAGGGACCATGGCATGTTTACCATGAGGGACCACACCAAGTTTACCATGAGGGACGATGGCAAGTTTACCATGAGGGACCATGGCATGTTTACCATGATGGACCACACCAAGTTTACCATGAGGGACCACGGCATATTTACCATGAGGGACCACACCAAGTTTACCATGAGGGACCGCACCAAGTTTGCCATGAGGGACCACACCAAGTTTACCATGAGGGACCACACCATCTTTACCATGAGAGACCACACCAAGTTTACCATGAGGGACTACACCAAGTTTACCATGAGGGACCACGGCATGTTTACCATTAGGGACCGCACAAAATTTACCATGAGGGACCACACCAAGTTCACCATGAGGGACCACACCAAGTTTACCATGAGGGACCACACCAAGTTTACCATGAGGGACCACACCAAGTTTACCATGAGGGATCACACCAAGTTTACCATGAGGGATCACACCAAGTTTACCATGCGGGACCACACCAGGTTTACCATGAGGGACCACACCAAGTTTACCATGCGGGATCACACCAAGTTTACCATGAGAGACCACGCCTTGTTTACCATGAGGGACCAGGGCATGTTTACCATGAGGGACCATGGCAAGTTTACCATGAGGGACCACAGCATGTTTACCATGAGAGACCACACCAAGTTTACCATGAGGGACCACACCAAGTTTGCCATGAGGAACCATGGCATGTTTTCCATGAGGGACCACACCAAGTTTACCATGAGGGACCACGGCAAGTTTACCATGAGGGACCATGGAATGTTTACCATGAGGGACCAGGGCATGTTTACCATGAGGGACCACACCAAGTTTACCATGAGGGATCACACCAAGTTTACCATGAGGGACCACGGCATGTTCACCATGAGGGACCACACAACGTTTACCATGAGGGACCACGGCATGTTTACCATGAGGGACCACACCAAGTTTACCATGAGGGACCACGGCATGTTTACCATAAGGGACCACAGCAAGTTTACCATGAGGGACCACGGGGTGTTTACTATGAGAGACCACACCAAGTTTACCATGAGGGACCACACCAAGTTTGCCATGAGGGACCATGGCATGTTTACTATGAGAGATCACACCAAGTTTACCATGAGGGACTACGACATGTTTACCATGAGGGACCACGGCATGTTTACTATGAGAGACCACACCAAGTTTACCATGCGGGATCACACCAAGTTTACCATGAGAGACCACACCTTGTTTACCATGAGGGACCATGGCATGTTTACCATGAGGGACCATGGCATGTTTACCATGATGGACCACACCAAGTTTACCATGAGGGACCATGGCATGTTTACCATGAGGGACCACGGCATATTTACCATGAGGGACCACACCAAGTTTACCATGAGGGACCACACCAAGTTTGCCATGAGGGACCATGGCATGTTTACCATGAGGGACAACGACATGTTTACCATGAGGGACCACGGCATGTTTACTATGAGAGACTACACCAAGTTTACCATGAGGGACCACATAAAGTTTGCCATGAGGGACCATGGCATGTTTACCATGAAGGACCACACCAAGTTTACCATGAGGGACCACAACATGTTTACCATGAGGGACCACACTAAGTTTACCATGAGGGACCACACCAAGTTTACCATGAGGGACCACATCAAGTTTACCATGAGGGACCACACCAAGTTTACCATGAGGGACCACCGCATGTTTACCATGAGGGACCATGGCATGTTTACCATGAAGGACCACACCAAGTTTACCATGAGGGACGATGGCAAGTTTACCTTGTGGGACCATGGCATGTTTACCATGCGGGACCACGGCATGTTTACCATGATGGACCACACCAAGTTTACCATGAGGGACCATGGCATGTTTACCATGAGGGACCACGGCATATTTACCATGAGGGACCACACCAAGTTTACCATGAGGGACCGCACCAAGTTTGCCATGAGGGACCACACCAAGTTTACCATGAGGGACCACACCAAGTTTACCTTGAGGGACCACACCAAGTTTACCATGAGGGACCGCACCAAGTTTACCATGAGGGACCATGGCATGTTTACTATGAGAGACCACACCAAGTTTACCATGAGGGACCACACCAAGTTTGCCATGAGGCACCATGGCATGTTTACCATGAGGGACCACACCAAATTTACCATGAGGGACCACACCAAGTTTACCATGAGGGACCACACCAAGTTTACCATGAGGAACCACACCAAGTTTACCATGAGGGATCACACCAAGTTTACCATGAGGGATCACACCAAGTTTACCATGAGGGATCACACCAAGTTTACCATGAGGGACCACACCATGTTTACCATGAGGGACCACACCAAGTTTACCATGCGGGATCACACCAAGTTTACCATGAGAGACCACGCCATGTTTACCATGAGGGACCATGGCATGTTTACCATGAGGGACCATGGCATGTTTACCATGCGGGATCACACCAAATTTACCATGAGGGACCATGGCATGTTCACCATGAGGGACCACACCAAGTTTACGATGAGGGACCACGGCATGTTTACCATGAGGGACCACGGCATGTTTACCATGAGGGACCACACCAAGTTTACCATGAGGGACCACACCAAGTTTACCATGAGGGACCACGGCATGTTTACCATGAGGGACCACGGCATGTTTACCATGAGGGACCACACCAAGTTTACCATGAGGGATCACACCAAGTTTACCATGAGGGACCACACCAAGTTTGCCATGAGGAACCATGGCATGTTTACCATGAGGGACCACACCAAGTTTACCATGAGGGACCACAGAATGTTTACCTTGAGGGACCACACCAAATTTACCATGAGGGACCACACCAAGTTTACCATGAGGGACCACAGCATGTTTACCATGAGGGACCACACCAAATTTACCATGAGGGACCACTGCATGTTTACCATGAGGGACCACACCAAATTTACCATGAGGGACCACACCAAGTTTACCATGAGGTACCACACCAAGTTTACCATAAGTGACCACAGCAAGTTTACCATGAGGGACCACGGCATGTTTACCATGAGGGACCACAACATGTTTACCATGAGGGACCACGGCATGTTTAGCATGAGGGACCACACCAAGTTAACCATGAGGGACCACGGCATGTTTACCATGTCCCAAGATCCCATGTGGCTAGTAGCAAACACAGAGCAACATAATGTTAAATATAAAGCCAACTAGATGAGACTATATTGCAATGTGGCGTAGTGGGCTAGTGCAGATGGAGAGGAGTTAGAGATGGAGACTTGAGGCTGGCAGGACCAGGGAAATGGAGAGGAGTTAGAGATGGAGACTGGAGGCCTTCAGGACCAGGGCAATGGAGAGGAGTTAGAGATGGAGACTTGAGACTGGCAGGACCAGGGATATGGAGAGGAGTTAGAGATGGAGACTGGAGGCTGGCAGGACCAGGGAAATGGAGAGGAGTTCGAGATGGAGACTTGAGACTGGCAGGACCAGGGATATGCAGCAGGGCCAGAGATGGAGACTGGAGGCTGGCAGGACCAGGGAAATGGAGAGGAGTTAGAGATGGAGACTTGAGACTGGCAGGACCAGGGAAATGGAGAGGAGTTAGAGATGGAGACTTGAGGTTGGCAGAACCAGGGAAATGGAGAGGAGTTAGAGATGGAGACTTGAGGTTGGCAGAACCAGGGAAATGGAGAGGAGTTAGAGATGGAGACTTGAGGTTGGCAGAACCAGGGAAATGGAGAGGAGTTAGAGATGGAGACTTGAGGCTGGCAGGACCAGGGAAATGGAGAGGAGTTAGAGATGGAGACTTGAGACTGGCAGGACCAGGGAAATGGAGAGGAGTTAGAGATGGAGACTTGAGGATTGGCAGAACCAGGGAAATGGAGAGGAGTTAGAGATGGAGACTTGAGGTTGGCAGAACCAGGGAAATGGAGAGGAGTTAGAGATGGAGACTTGAAGCTGGCAGGACCAGGGTTACGGAGCAGGGCCAGAGATAGAGACTTGAAGCTGGCAGGACCAGGGTTACGGAGCAGGGCCAGAGATGGAGACTTGAAGCTGGCAGGACCAGGGTTACGGAGCAGTGCCAGAGATGGAGACTTGAACCTGGCAGAACCAGGGTTACGGAGCAGGGCCAGAGATGGAGACTTGAAGCTGGCAGGACCAGGGCTACGGAACAAGGCCAGAGATGGGGTCTTGAGGAGGGCAGAACCGGGGCTACGGAACAGGGCCAGAGATGGAGTCTTGAGGCTAGCAGAACCAGGGCTATGGAGCCGGTGTCTGGACCAAGGTAGGAACGCCACGTAGGTCCGTTTAGAGAGCAGTCGACACAAAGTAGAGAGAGCCATTTGTTTCATAATATATACATGCTCAGCAGGATGGGAACAAGAACATTGCCAACCCTTCTTTATTTTCAATGTAAAAGGATAAGGGCTTTCTGCATACAATTTCAAGCATAGAAAAATGGTTAAGAAAATAGATAGTGTTAGAGCAGAGGACAAACAAAGGTCCTCCTCTCCTGTCGTCAATGGCCTTCTACCTACTAATCCAGATATTTGCATCCCAAATGCCTCCCTATTACCTATATAGATCACTACTCCAGGGCCCATAGGGATCTGGTTAAAACTAGTGCACTAAACAGGGAATAGGGTGCCATTTGGAACTCGAAGCCTTGTCTACTCACCAGATCCATCTGTTCCGACGAGAATAGACGAGGGAATAGTTTGGTGAGCTTGACAGTTTTTTTTCTTCTAATTAATCCCATTGTTGCCTTGAGGTCTGAATAGAGAGTCACTCCTACCTCTGGGCTCCAGATAACGTTGACTTCCTATTATTGTTTGAGGTAAGGTTGAATGAAGGCACTTATTTTTTTTCAGGCAGAGAAAAGCAGAATAGATCGAGTTTGGTGTTGTGGATTGGGGAGGAGAGGGAGAAGAGGGAGGAGATGATGAAGGTTATCTGAGTAATAGAACAACAATCAATTAATGTCTGTACCCACCAGGCCCCTGGTCAAAAGTAGTATATAGGACAGGGGAAAAAAACTGAACTTCATTTGAATTGTTCATTATCTGCAAATCTACACATTTTTCCAGGGTGGACAGAAATATTTCTAAAATTATATCCGAGTGAGAGTGACTAACAAAATCAATGGGGGAGTCCCGGTCGCTAATCAAATCCAAATCAAATGGTATTGGTCAGATACACATATGTAGCAAATGGTATTGCGGGTTGTAGTGAAATGCTTGTGTTCCTAGCTCCAACAGCGCAGTAGAATCTAACAATTCACAACAATACGCACAAATCTAAAAGTAAAATAATGGAATTAATGGGATTAAGAAAAATATGAATATTAGGATGAGCAATGACGGAGTAGCATTGACTAGAATCGAGTAGAATGGGGTATATACTGTACATAAGAGATGAGTAAATCAGTATGTAAACATTATAGCTATGTATATAGGGCAGCAGCCTCTAAGGTGCAGGGTTGAGTAACCGGGTGGTAGCCGGATAGTGATGGCTATTTTAACAGTTTAATGGCCTTGAGATGAAAGCTGTTTTTCAGTCTCTCAGTCCCAGCTTTGATGCACCTATACTGCCCTCGCCTTCTGGATGATAACGGGGTGAACAGGCAGTGGCTCAGGTGGTTGATATCCTTTATGATATTTTTGGCCTTCCTGTGACATCGGGTGGTGTGGGTGTCCTGGAGGGCAGGCAGTGTGCCCCCGGTGATGCGTTGGGCAGACCAAACCACCGTCTGGAGAGCCCTGCAGTTGTGGGAGGTGCAGTTGACGGGCAGTGATACAGCCAGACAAGATACTCTCTTGTATATCTTTAAAAGTTTGTATCAAGATCATCATACCCAAAACATCCCTACAAACATCCCCAAAACATCCCTCCAACACATACCCAAAACATCCCTACAACAGATACCCAAAACTTCCCTACAAACATCCCCAAAACATCCCTTCAACACATACCCAAAACATCCCTACACACACAAATATACATGCATACCCAAAACATCCCTACATACACACACACACAAAACACGCATACCCAAAACATCCATACACACACACACACACACACACACACACACACACACACACACACACACACACACACAGAAGGACAACCACCTCTGAAGCACTCCAACAATCAGGCCTTTATGATAGAGTGGCCAAACGGAAACCACTCCTCAGTAAAAGGCACATGACAGCCCGCTTGGAGTTTAGCAAGAGGTACCTAAAGAAGTCTGACCATGAGAAAGATGAAATCAAGATTGAACTTTTTAGCATAAATGACAAGCTTCACATCCGTTGGAAACTTGGCACCATCCCTACGGTGAAGCATGGTGGTAACAGCTTTATGCTGTGGGTATGTTTTTCAGAGGCAGGAACTGCGAGACTAGTCAGGATCGAGGGAAAGATTAACGGAACAAATTACAGAGAGATCCTTGATGAAAACCTGCTCCAGAGAGCTACGGACCTAAGACTGGGGGTGTTGGTTCATCTTCCAACAGGACAATGAACCTAAGCACACAGCCAAGACAACACAGGAATGGCTTCGGGACAAGTCTCTGAATGTTCTTGAGTGGCCCAGCCTGACAGAGTTTAAGACGATCTGCAGAGAAGAATGGGAGAATCCCCTATATACAGGTGTGCTAAGTTTGTAGCGTCATACCCAAGAAGACTCGAGGCGATCAGGCTTAACACTTCTGTCATCTGCTAACTTAATGATGGTGTTGGAGTCGTGTCTGGCCACGCGGTCGTGGGTGAACAGGGAGTACAAGAGGGGACTGAGCACACACCCCTGGGGGGCTCCAGTGTTGAGGATCAGCGTAGCAGATGTGTTGCTACCTACCCTCACCACCGAGGGGTGGCCTGTCACGAAGTCCAGGATCCAGTTGCAGAGGAAAGTGTTTAGTCCCAGGATCCTTAGCTTAGTGATGAGCTTTTAGGGTACTATGGTGTTCAACTCTGAGCTGTAGTCAATAAATAGCATTCACAGGAAGGTGTTCCAATAATAGAGATTGCATCATCTGTGTATCTGTTTGGGCGGTATGCAAATTGGAGTGGGTCTAGGGTTTCTGGGATAATGGTGTTGATGTGAGCCATTACCAGCGTTTCAAAGTACTTCATGGCTACGGATGTGAGTGCTGCGGGTCGGTAGTCCTTTAGGCAGGTTGCCTTAGTGTTCTTGGGCACAGGGACTATGGTGGTCTGCTTGAAACATGTTGGTATTACAGACTCAATCAGGGACATGTTGAAAATGTCAGTGAAGACACCTGCCAGTTGGTCAGCGCATGCTCGGAGCACACGTCCTGGTAATCCGTCTGGCCCTGCAGCCTTGTGTATGTTGACCTGTTTAAAGGTCTTACTCACGTCGGCTACGCAGAGCGTGATCACACAGTCGTCGGGAACAGCTGATGCTCTCATGCATGCCTCAGTGTTGCTTGCCTCGAAGCGAGCATAGAAGTGATTTAGCTCATCTGGTAGGCTCATGTCACTGGGCAGCTCGCGGCTGTGCTTCCCTTTGTAGTCTGTAATAGTTTACAAGCCCCTGAAAGTCAAGAGGTCTGAATACCATCCCAAAGCAATTTAACTACAGACACCATATTACCCACTATAATTACTGATTACAGTGATTGAACTGACATCCAACTTATGTCCATCATTCTCAAACTAATACGTGCTGCTACTACTGCTCTCTTACTCACGATGGCAGTAAGCACACACACACACACACACACCATACACACACACATACACACCATACACACACACATACACACCATACACACACACATACCAAACACACACAAACACACCGTACAGACACAAACACACACACCATACACACACACACACACCATACACACACAAACTCACACATACACACCACACACATACACACACACACACACACACACACACACACACACACACACACACACACACACACACACACACACACACACACACACACACACACACACACACACCATACACACACACACACACACCATACACACACAAACTCACACATACACACCACACACATACACACACACACACACACACACACATACACACACACACACCATACACACACACACACCATACACACACACACACCATACACACACACACACACACACACACACACCATACACACACACACACACACACCGTACACACACACACAAACAAACAAACCATAGACACACAAACAAACACACACACACACCATACACACACACACACCACAAACACACCATACACACACACACCATAAACACACACAATCTGTACAAGAACAGTGAGAGGCTGTGGGTTAGCAAGGTGATTTTTCAACTTTGCAGATGGTTGTTGAATGGTGTTGTCATTAGTCACAAACATGGTAGTAAGACACAAGAGAGATCACAGAGGGGGGTGTGTGTGTGTGTGTGCGTGTGTGTGTGTGTGTGTGTGTGTGTGTGTGTGTGTGTGTGTGTGTGTGTGTGTGTGTGTGTGTGTGTGTGTGTGTGTGTGTGTGTGTGTGTGTGTGTGTGTGTGAGTGAGTGAGAAATCAGTTGTAAAGTACAAGACAGAGCACTAGGTCTTCTTCCACCCTGACCCCAATCACCACACAGCATATTGCTGGAAATAAAATGAAAGATTGATTTTCCACTGTCCATCCTCCTCCTCACCTCTTCTCTCCTCGTCTCCTTCTCCTCTCTCCCTATCTACTCCTCTCCTCCTCTCCCCCTTCTCTCCTCCTCTCCCCCTTCTCTCCTCCTCTCCCCTTCTCTCCTTCTCCCTGCTGGCGCACCTCGCTCGTCAGGTGAACCGTCTTTTCCTCTTGGTGCGACTGGTGCGACTGGCTTCCGGGTTAAGCGGGTGGTGTGTTGAGAAGCGCGGTTTGGCGGGTCATGTTTCGTAGGACGCATGGCTCGAGCTTCACCTCCCAAGCCAGGTCATCAGGCATTCCAACTCAGGTCATCAGGCATTCCAAAACAGATCATCAGGCATTCCAAAACAGATCATCAGGCATTCCAACACAGGTCATCAGGCATTCCAAAACAGATCATCAGGCATTCTAAAACAGATCATCAGGCATTCCAACACAGGTCATCAGGCATTCCAAAACAGGTCATCAGGCATTCCAAAACAGAT
This sequence comes from Oncorhynchus masou masou, assembly GCF_036934945.1. Lineage (NCBI taxonomy): Eukaryota > Metazoa > Chordata > Actinopteri > Salmoniformes > Salmonidae > Oncorhynchus > Oncorhynchus masou. The sequence goes on along the minus strand of NC_088228.1, from coordinate 4,401,404 downwards.
CATCGGGCATTCCAAAACAGGTCATCAGGCATTCCAAAACAGATCATCGGGCATTCCAAAACAGGTCATCAGGCATTCCAAAACAGGTCATCAGGCATTCCAAAACAGGTCATCAGGCATTCCAAAACAGATCATCGGGCATTCCAAAACAGGTCATCGGGCATTCCAAAACAGGTCATTGGGCATTCCAAAACAGGTCATCGGGCAATCCAACACAGGTCATCGGGCATTCCAAAACAGGTCATCGGGCATTCCAAAACAGATCATCGGGCATTCCAAAACAGATCATCAGGCATTCCAACACAGGTCATCAGGCATTCCAAAACAGATCATCAGGCATTCTAAAACAGATCATCAGGCATTCCAAAACAGGTCATCGGGCATTCCAAAACAGATCATCAGGCATTCTAAAACAGATCATCAGGCATTCCAACACAGGTCATCAGGCATTCCAAAACAGGTCATCAGGCATTCCAAAACAGATCATCAGGCATTCCAACACAGGTCATCAGGCATTCCAAAACAGATCATCAGGCATTCTAAAACAGATCATCAGGCATTCCAAAACAGGTCATCGGGCATTCCAAAACAGATCATCAGGCATTCCAAAACAGGTCATCAGGCATTCCAAAACAGGTCATCAGGCATTCCAAAACAGGTCATCAGGCATTCCAAAACAGATCATCAGGCATTCCAACACAGGTCATCAGGCATTCCAAAACAGATCATCAGGCATTCTAAAACAGATCATCAGGCATTCCAAAACAGGTCATCGGGCATTCCAAAACAGATCATCAGGCATTCCAAAACAGGTCATCGGGCATTCCAAAACAGGTCATCAGGCATTCCAAAACAGGTCATCAGGCATTCCAAAACAGGTCATCAGGCATTCCAAAACAGATCATCGGGCATTCCAAAACAGGTCATCGGGCATTCCAAAACAGGTCATCAGGCATTCCAAAACAGGTCATCGGGCATTCCAAAACAGATCATCAGGCATTCCAAAACAGGTCATCAGGCATTCCAAAACAGATCATCAGGCATTCCAAAACAGGTCATCAGGCATTCCAAAACAGGTCATCAGGCATTCCAAAACAGGTCATCAGGCATTCCAAAACAGGTCATCAGGCATTCCAAAACAGGTCATTGGGCATTCCAAAACAGGTCATCGGGCATTCCAACACAGGTCATCGGGCATTCCAAAACAGGTCATCGGGCATTCCAAAACAGATCATCGGGCATTCCAAAACAGATCATCAGGCATTCCAACACAGGTCATCAGGCATTCCAAAACAGATCATCAGGCATTCTAAAACAGATCATCAGGCATTCCAAAACAGGTCATCAGGCATTCCAAAACAGGTCATCAGGCATTCCAAAACAGATCATCGGGCATTCCAAAACAGGTCATCGGGCATTCCAAAACAGGTCATCAGGCATTCCAAAACAGGTCATCGGGCATTCCAAAACAGATCATCAGGCATTCCAAAACAGGTCATCGGGCATTCCAAAACAGGTCATCAGGCATTCCAAAACAGGTCATCAGGCATTCCAAAACAGGTCATCGGGCATTCCAAAACAGGTCATTGGGCATTCCAAAACAGGTCATCGGGCATTCCAACACAGGATGACATTTCAGGCGGTCTGCTCAAAGAAAAATGGCGTTACCATCATCATTCTCACAATTCCACTGTATTATTCCATAGTTTGGAAATAAATAAATATAAATATATATATATATATATATAAAACATAGGAAAATCACATTTTTGTTGTTCTGGGCCTTTAAGGCTGACCAACAGCTGGTCTTAGCAGTATCTTAGTATGTGTCTTAGTATCTTAGTAGTAATGGTCATTGATTTAACCAGCGGATCACCTTATTGATGCATCAACATGTTTTATAAAAATATTTCCAGCAGCAAAACAGTCAACTGTCATTCCACTTTTTTTTCTTTTTTTATTCAACATTGTTTTTGTCCAGATTCTGTAAAAAAACTCAGTATTCTTTTATTTTTTCAGTAAATCTTTTCTTTTCATTGGCCAGTCTGAGATATGGCTTTTTCTTTGCAACTCTGCCTAGAAGGTCAGCATACCTGAGTCACCTCTTCACTGTCAAAGTTGAGACTGGTGTTTTGCGGGTACTATTTAATGAAGCTGCCAGTTGAAGACTTGTGGGGCATCTGTTTCTCAAATCACACACTCTAATGTACTTGTCATCTTGCTCAGTTGTGCACCGGAGCCTCCCACTCCTCTTTCTATTCTGGTTAGAGCCCGTTTGCACTGTTCTATGAAGGGAGTAGTACACAGCATGGTACGAGATCTTCAGTTTCTTGGCAATTTCTCACATGGAATAGCCTTCATTTTTCAGAACAAGTATAGACTGACTAGTTTCAGAAGAAAGGTCTTTGTTTCTGGCCATTTTGAGCCTGTAATCGAACCCACAAATGCTGATGCTCCAGATACTCAACTAGTCTAAAGAAGGACAGTTTTATTGCTTTTTTAATCAGGACAACAGTCTTCAGCTGTGCTAACATGATTCCAAAACGTTTTTCTAATGATCAATTAGCCTTTTAACATGATCAACTTGGATGAGCTAACACAACGTGCCATTGGAACACAGGAGTGATGGTTGCTGATAATGGGCCTCTGTACGCCTATGTAGATATTCCATAAAAAAATCTGCCATTTCCAGCTACAATAGTCACTTACAACATTAACAATGTCTACACTGTATTTCTGTTCAATTTGATGTTATTTTAATGGGAAAAAAACAAGGACATTTCTAAGTGACCCGAAAACTTCTGAATAGTAGTGTGGTCCTCTCTGTGTACATCGTCATCTCTCTCCCTCACTCCTCTCTTTAGTCATCTCTCTCCCTCACTCTTCTCTTTAGTCATCTCTCTCCCTCACTCCTCTGTGTACATCGTCATCTCTCTCCCTCACTCCTCTCTTTAGTCATCTCTCTCCCTCACTCCTCTGTGTACATCGTCATCTCTCTCCCTCACTCCTCTCTTTAGTCATCTCTCTCCCTCACTCCTCTGTGTAGTCATCTCTCTCCCTCACTCCTCTGTGTACATCGTCATCTCTCTCCCTCACACCTCTCTTTAGTCATCACATCCTTTCCTTTAGCTTCAACCCCCCCCCCCCTTTTCTCCCACCTCTCCCTCTCTTCATCTCTCCCTCTAGAGGTAAAGGATCTCTCTAGGGGTACAGATGGATATTTGATTGTTGGTTATCGAAAGCTGTCATTATGGGTTCGATGGGATTGCTCTCTGCTATCGCTGCTTAGAGCTGATGTGTATTAGACTGAGGCAAACAAATGTGCTATTTCTCTCAGCAGAACTCACAGGCATACAGCTTAAACACAAAGACACACTGTTGCACAGGCAGTTTAAAGGGAGAGAGTGAGTAAGGGAGCAATAGAGAGATAGCAATACTAGGCCAAGTGGAGCAGAGTGGTCGGTAGTCACACTGACACTTTACATGAAAACAGACTCATTCCGCTCCGACTGGGGATGTAATATACTGCTGTCATAGTGTTATTGCCCAAATCTCTCTCTCCCTCTCCCCTCTCTCTCTAACTCTCTCTCACTCTCTCTCTACCTCTCTCTCTCTCTAACTCTCACTCTCCTCTCTCTCTCCTTCCTCTCCTCTCTCTCTCTCTCTCCTCTCTCTCTCTCCTCTCTCTCTCTACCTCTCTCTCTCTAACTCTCACTCTCCTCTCTCTCTCCTTCCTCTCCTCTCTCTCTCTCTCTCCTCTCTCTCTCTCTCTCTCTCTCTCTCTCTCTCTCTCTCTCTCTCTCTCTCTCTCTCTCTCTAACAATCTCTCACTCTCCTCTCTCTAACTCTCTCGCTCTCTCTCTCTCTCTCTCTCTCTCTCTAACTCTCTCTCACTCTCCTCTCTCTCCTCCCTCTCATCTCTCTCTCTCTACCTCTCTCTCTCTCTCTCTCTAACTCTCTCTCACTCACCTCTCTCTCTCTCTCTCTCTCTCTCTCTCTCTCTCTCCTCTCTCTCTCTCCTCTCTCTCTACCTCTAACTATCTCTCACTCTCCTCTCTCTAACTCTCTCGCTCTATCCTCTCTCTCTCTCTCTCTCTCTCTCTCTCTCTCTACCTCTCTCTCTACCTCTCTCCCTCCTCTCTCTTATCCCTCTCCTCTGTCCCACTCTCCTCTCCCTCCTCCCTTTCCTCTCTCCCTCCTGTCCTCTCTCTCCTCCCTCTATCTATCTCCTCCCTCTCCTCTCTCTCCTCCCTCCCTCGCTCTCCCTCCTCTCCTCTCTCTCCTCTCTCTCTCTCTCTCTCTCTCTCTCTCTCCTCTCTCTAACAGACACCCATAACTATCTTGTGTCTAGAGGTAAAAAAAAAATGTAGCCTATATTCCCTCTCCTCCCTCTCTCCCTGCGATAGGCTATGAATATGACTAAAAGCTACACTTCATAGTTTAATGCGTCCCAATCATTCCAAGAATGTAACAGAGTTCCATCTCAAGAAGGTATTGTAAACAGGCTAAAAACTCAAGGCAGCCAGAGGACTAATAGCAAGAGTACAAACCATATCAACAGCCTATAGAAACACCGAATGACAAGTTTAATCCACTTTAAGCTTATTGACAAAGAGTTGATCCATGTGGGTCTGGGACAATCCTTCCATGAGAGGTTGAAAACCAAACGGCCAATAAGCTATCCTCCTTCCTCCTATTGGCCTATCGTAAACGCTTTAATACAAGTTAGTTATGAACAGTAGCCTGCTCCTAAATATTCTAGCCTAAGAAGGTGTTGTCCTAAATTTGTTGTGGCTTTGAAAAAATAAGCCATTTAGGATATTTTCAATCATTATGAGAGAGAGAACGAATAATGTCATTTTTTGTCTATTATTTTACGAGGCAAAAAAATAAATTACTATCCAGTTGTGAAGTTCGGTAGACGTCCTCTATCCATCCCATGATGTAGTCCTATAACCCAGTTCACAACAGACTGTTCCTCATCCTATAACCCAGTTCACTACAGACTGTTCCTCATCCTATAACCCAGTTCACTACAGACAGACTGTTCCTCATCCTATAACCCAGTTCACTACAGACAGGCTGTTCCTCATCCTATAACCCAGTTCACTACAGACAGACTGTTCCTCATCCTATAACCCTGTTCACTACAGACTGTTCCTCATCCTATAACCCAGTTCACTACAGACTGTTCCTCATCCTATAACCCAGTTCACTACAGACAGACTGTTCCTCATCCTATAACCCAGTTCACTACAGACTGTTCCTCATCCTATAACCCAGTTCACTACAGACAGACTGTTCCTCATCCTATAACCCAGTTCACTACAGACTGTTCCTCATGCTATAACCCAGTTCACTACAGACTGTTCCTCATCCTATAACCCAGTTCACTACAGACTGTTCCTCATCCTATAACCCAGTTCACTACAGACAGACTGTTCCTCATCCTATAACCCAGTTCACTACAGACTGTTCCTCATCCTATAACCCAGTTCACTACAGACTGTTCCTCATCCTATAACCCAGTTCACTACAGACTGTTCCTCATCCTATAACCCAGTTCACTACAGACTGTTCCTCATCCTATAAACCAGTTCACTACAGACAGACTGTTCCTCATCCTATAACCCAGTTCACTACAGACTGTTCCTCATCCTATAACCCAGTTCACTACAGACAGACTGTTCCTCATCCTATAACCCAGTTCACTACAGACTGTTCCTCATCCTATAACCCAGTTCACTACAGACTGTTCCTCATCCTATAACCCAGTTCACTACAGACTGTTCCTCATCCTATAACCCAGTTCACTACAGACTGTTCCTCATCCTATAACCCAGTTCACTACAGACAGACTGTTCATCATCCTATAACCCAGTTCACTACAGACTGTTCCTCATCCTATAACCCAGTTCACTACAGACAGACTGTTCCTCATCCTATAACCCAGTTCACTACAGACTGTTCCTCATCCTATAACCCAGTTCACTACAGACAGACTGTTCCCTCATCCTATAACCCAGTTCACTACAGACTGTTCCTCATCCTATAACCCAGTTCACTACAGACAGACTGTTCCTCATCCTATAACCCAGTTCACTACAGACTGTTCCTCATCCTATAACCCAGTTCACTACAGACTGTTCCTCATCCTATAACCCAGTTCACTACAGACTGTTCCTCATCCTATAACCCAGTTCACTACAGACTGTTCCTCATCCTATAACCCAGTTCACTACAGACTGTTCCTCATCCTATAACCCAGTTCACTACAGACTGTTCCTCATCCTATAACCCAGTTCACTACAGACAGACTGTTCCTCATCCTATAACCCAGTTCACTACAGACTGTTCCTCATCCTATAACCCAGTTCACTACAGACAGACTGTTCCTCATCCTATAACCCAGTTCACTACAGACAGGCTGTTCCTCATCCTATAACCCAGTTCACTACAGACAGACTGTTCCGCATCCTATAACCCAGTTCACTACAGACTGTTCCTCATCCTATAACCCAGTTCACTACAGACTGTTCCGCATCCTATAACCCAGTTCACTACAGACTGTTCCTCATCCTATAACCCAGTTCACTACAGACAGACTGTTCCTCATCCTATAACCCAGTTCACTACAGACTGTTCCTCATCCTATAACCCAGTTCACTACAGACAGACTGTTCCCTCATCCTATAACCCAGTTCACTACAGACTGTTCCTCATCCTATAACCCAGTTCACTACAGACAGACTGTTCCTCATCCTATAACCCAGTTCACTACAGACTGTTCCTCATCCTATAACCCAGTTCACTACAGACTGTTCCTCATCCTATAACCCAGTTCACTACAGACTGTTCCTCATCCTATAACCCAGTTCACTACAGACTGTTCCTCATCCTATAACCCAGTTCACTACAGACTGTTCCTCATCCTATAACCCAGTTCACTACAGACTGTTCCTCATCCTATAACCCAGTTCACTACAGACAGACTGTTCCTCATCCTATAACCCAGTTCACTACAGACTGTTCCTCATCCTATAACCCAGTTCACTACAGACAGACTGTTCCTCATCCTATAACCCAGTTCACTACAGACAGGCTGTTCCTCATCCTATAACCCAGTTCACTACAGACAGACTGTTCCGCATCCTATAACCCAGTTCACTACAGACTGTTCCTCATCCTATAACCCAGTTCACTACAGACTGTTCCTCATCCTATAAACCAGTTCACTACAGACAGACTGTTCCTCATCCTATAACCCAGTTCACTACAGACTGTTCCTCATCCTATAACCCAGTTCACTACAGACAGACTGTTCATCATCCTATAACCCAGTTCACTACAGACTGTTCCTCATCCTATAACCCAGTTCACTACAGACAGACTGTTCCTCATCCTATAACCCAGTTCACTACAGACTGTTCCTCATCCTATAACCCAGTTCACTACAGACAGACTGTTCCTCATCCTATAACCCAGTTCACTACAGACTGTTCCTCATCCTATAACCCAGTTCACTACAGACAGACTGTTCATCATCCTATAACCCAGTTCACTACAGACTGTTCCTCATCCTATAACCCAGTTCACTACAGACTGTTCCTCATCCTATAACCCAGTTCACTACAGACTGACTGTTCCTCATCCTATAACCCAGTTCACTACAGACTGTTCCTCATCCTATAACCCAGTTCACTACAGACAGACTGTTCCTCATCCTATAACCCAGTTCACTACAGACAGACTGTTCCTCATCCTATAACCCAGTTCACTACAGACTGTTCATCATCCTATAACCCAGTTCACTACAGACTGTTCCTCATCCTATAACCCAGTTCACTACAGACTGTTCCTCATCCTATAACCCAGTTCACTACAGACAGACTGTTCCTCATCCTATAACCCAGTTCACTACAGACTGTTCATCATCCTATAACCCAGTTCACTACAGACTGTTCCTCATCCTATAACCCAGTTCACTACAGACTGTTCCTCATCCTATAACCCAGTTCACTACAGACAGACTGTTCCTCATCCTATAACCCAGTTCACTACAGACTGTTCCTCATCCTATAACCCAGTTCACTACAGACAGACTGTTCATCATCCTATAACCCAGTTCACTACAGACTGTTCCTCATCCTATAACCCAGTTCACTACAGACAGACTGTTCCTCATCCTATAACCCAGTTCACTACAGACTGTTCCTCATCCTATAACCCAGTTCACTACAGACAGACTGTTCCTCATCCTATAACCCAGTTCACTACAGACAGACTGTTCCTCATCCTATAACCCAGTTCACTACAGACTGTTCCTCATCCTATAACCCAGTTCACTACAGACAGGCTGTTCCTCATCCTATAACCCAGTTCACTACAGACAGACTGTTCCTCATCCTATAACCCTGTTCACTACAGACTGTTCCTCATCCTATAACCCTGTTCACTACAGACTGTTCCTCATCCTATAACCCAGTTCACTACAGACTGTTCCTCATCCTATAACCCAGTTCACTACAGACAGACTGTTCCTCATCCTATAACCCAGTTCACTACAGACTGTTCCTCATCCTATAACCCAGTTCACTACAGACAGACTGTTCCCTCATCCTATAACCCTGTTCACTACAGACTGTTCATCATCCTATAACCCAGTTCACTACAAACTGTTCCTCATCCTATAACCCAGTTCACTACAGACAGACTGTTCCTCATCCTATAACCCAGTTCACTACAGACTGTTCCTCATCCTATAACCCAGTTCACTACAGACAGACTGTTCCCTCATTCTATAACCCAGTTCACTACAGACTGTTCCTCATCCTATAACCCAGTTCACTACAGACAGACTGTTCCTCATCCTATAACCCAGTTCACTACAGACAGACTGTTCCTCATCCTATAACCCAGTTCACTACAGACAGACTGTTCCTCATCCTATAACCCAGTTCACTACAGACTGTTCCTCATCCTATAACCCAGTTCACTACAGACTGTTCCTCATCCTATAACCCAGTTCACTACAGACTGTTCCTCATCCTATAACCCAGTTCACTACAGACTGTTCCTCATCCTATAACCCAGTTCACTACAGACAGACTGTTCCTCATCCTATAACCCAGTTCACTACAGACTGTTCCTCATCCTATAACCCAGTTCACTACAGACAGACTGTTCCTCATCCTATAACCCAGTTCACTACAGACAGGCTGTTCCTCATCCTATAACCCAGTTCACTACAGACAGACTGTTCCGCATCCTATAACCCAGTTCACTACAGACTGTTCCTCATCCTATAACCCAGTTCACTACAGACTGTTCCGCATCCTATAACCCAGTTCACTACAGACTGTTCCTCATCCTATAACCCAGTTCACTACAGACAGACTGTTCCTCATCCTATAACCCAGTTCACTACAGACTGTTCCTCATCCTATAAACCAGTTCACTACAGACAGACTGTTCCTCATCCTATAACCCAGTTCACTACAGACTGTTCCTCATCCTATAACCCAGTTCACTACAGACAGACTGTTCATCATCCTATAACCCAGTTCACTACAGACTGTTCCTCATCCTATAACCCAGTTCACTACAGACAGACTGTTCCTCATCCTATAACCCAGTTCACTACAGACTGTTCCTCATCCTATATCCCAGTTCACTACAGACAGACTGTTCATCATCCTATAACCCAGTTCACTACAGACTGTTCCTCATCCTATAACCCAGTTCACTACAGACAGACTGTTCCTCATCCTATAACCCAGTTCACTACAGACTGTTCCTCATCCTATAACCCAGTTCACTACAGACAGACTGTTCCCTCATCCTATAACCCAGTTCACTACAGACTGTTCCTCATCCTATAACCCAGTTCACTACAGACAGACTGTTCCTCATCCTATAACCCAGTTCACTACAGACTGTTCCTCATCCTATAACCCAGTTCACTACAGACTGTTCCTCATCCTATAACCCAGTTCACTACAGACTGTTCCTCATCCTATAACCCAGTTCACTACAGACTGTTCCTCATCCTATAACCCAGTTCACTACAGACTGTTCCTCATCCTATAACCCAGTTCACTACAGACTGTTCCTCATCCTATAACCCAGTTCACTACAGACAGACTGTTCCTCATCCTATAACCCAGTTCACTACAGACTGTTCCTCATCCTATAACCCAGTTCACTACAGACAGACTGTTCCTCATCCTATAACCCAGTTCACTACAGACTGTTCCTCATCCTATAACCCAGTTCACTACAGACTGTTCCTCATCCTATAACCCAGTTCACTACAGACTGTTCCTCATCCTATAACCCAGTTCACTACAGACAGACTATTCCTCATCCTATAACCCAGTTCACTACAGACTGTTCCTCATCCTATAACCCAGTTCACTACAGACAGACTGTTCCTCATCCTATAACCCAGTTCACTACAGACTGTTCCTCATCCTATAACCCAGTTCACTACAGACAGACTGTTCCTCATCCTATAACCCAGTTCACTACAGACAGACTGTTCCTCATCCTATAACCCAGTTCACTACAGACTGTTCCTCATCCTATAACCCAGTTCACTACAGACTGTTCCTCATCCTATAACCCAGTTCACTACAGACAGACTGTTCCTCATCCTATAACCCAGTTCACTACAGACTGTTCCTCATCCTATAACCCAGTTCACTACAGACTGTTCCTCATCCTATAACCCAGTTCACTTCAGACTGTTCCTCATCCTATAACCCAGTTCACTACAGACAGACTGTTCCTCATCCTATAACCCAGTTCACTACAGACTGTTCCTCATCCTATAACCCAGTTCACTACAGACAGACTGTTCCTCATCCTATAACCCAGTTCACTACAGACTGTTCCTCATCCTATAACCCAGTTCACTACAGACAGACTGTTCCTCATCCTATAACCCAGTTCACTACAGACAGACTGTTCCTCATCCTATAACCCAGTTCACTACAGACTGTTCCTCATCCTATAACCCAGTTCACTACAGGCTGTTCCTCATCCTATAACCCAGTTCACTACAGACTGTTCCTCATCCTATAACCCAGTTCACTACAGACAGACTGTTCCTCATCCTATAACCCAGTTCACTACAGACAGACTGTTCCTCATCCTATAACCCAGTTCACTACAGACAGACTGTTCCTCATCCTATAACCCAGTTCACTACAGACAGACTGTTCCTCATCCTATAACCCAGTTCACTACAGACTGTTCCTCATACTATAACCCAGTTCACTACAGACTGTTCCTCATCCTATAACCCAGTTCACTTCAGACTGTTCCTCATCCTATAACCCAGTTCACTACAGACAGACTGTTCCTCATACTATAACCCAGTTCACTACAGACTGTTCCTCATACTATAACCCAGTTCACTACAGACAGGCTGTTCCTCATCCTATAACCCAGTTCACTACAGACTGTTCCTCATCCTATAACCCAGTTCACTACAGGCTGTTCCTCATCCTATAACCCAGTTCACTACAGACTGTTCCTCATCCTATAACCCAGTTCACTACAGACAGACTGTTCCTCATCCTATAACCCAGTTCACTACAGACTGTTCCTCATCCTATAACCCAGTTCACTACAGACTGTTCCTCATCCTATAACCCAGTTCACTACAGACAGACTGTTCCTCATCCTATAACCCAGTTCACTACAGACTGTTCCTCATCCTATAACCCAGTTCACTACAGACAGACTGTTCCTCATCCTATAACCCAGTTCACTACAGACTGTTCCTCATCCTATAACCCAGTTCACTACAGACTGTTCCTCATCCTATAACCCAGTTCACTACAGACAGGCTGTTCCTCATCCTATAACCCAGTTCACTTCAGACTGACTGTTCCTCGTCCTATAACCCAGTTCACTACAGGCTGTTCCTCATCCTATAACCCAGTTCACTACAGACAGACTGTTCCTCATCCTATAACCCAGTTCACTACAGGCTGTTCCTCATCCTATAACCCAGTTCACTACAGACTGTTCCTCATCCTATAACCCAGTTCACTACAGACTGTTCCTCATCCTATAACCCAGTTCACTACAGACAGACTGTTCCTCATCCTATAACCCAGTTCACTACAGACTGTTCCTCATCCTATAACCCAGTTCACTAGAGGCTGTTCCTCATCCTATAACCCAGTTCACTACAGACAGACTGTTCCTCATCCTATAACCCAGTTCACTACAGACAGACTGTTCCTCATCCTATAACCCAGTTCACTACAGACTGTTCCTCATCCTATAACCCAGTTCACTACAGACAGACTGTTCCTCATCCTATAACCCAGTTCACTACAGACTGTTCCTCATCCTATAACCCAGTTCACTAGAGGCTGTTCCTCATCCTATAACCCAGTTCACTACAGACAGACTGTTCCTCATCCTATAACCCAGTTCACTACAGACAGACTGTTCCTCATCCTATAACCCAGTTCACTACAGACTGTTCCTCATCCTATAACCCAGTTCACTACAGACAGACTGTTCCTCATCCTATAACCCAGTTCACTACAGACAGGCTGTTCCTCATCCTATAACCCAGTTCACTACAGACAGACTGTTCCTCATCCTATAACCCAGTTCACTACAGACTGTTCCTCATCCTATAACCCAGTTCACTACAGACAGACTGTTCCTCATCCTATAACCCAGTTCACTACAGACTGTTCCTCATCCTATAACCCAGTTCACTACAGACTGTTCCTCATCCTATAACCCAGTTCACTACAGACAGACTGTTCCTCATCCTATAACCCAGTTCACTACAGACAGACTGTTCCTCATCCTATAACCCAGTTCACTACAGACTGTTCCTCATCCTATAACCCAGTTCACTACAGACAGACTGTTCCTCATCCTATAACCCAGTTCACTACAGACTGTTCCTCATCCTATAACCCAGTTCACTACAGACAGACTGTTCCTCATCCTATAACCCAGTTCACTACAGACTGTTCCTCATCCTATAACCCAGTTCACTACGGACTGTTCCTCATCCTATAACCCAGTTCACTACAGACAGACTGTTCCTCATCCTATAACCCAGTTCACTACAGACATACTGTTCCTCATCCTATAACCCAGTTCACTACAGACAGACTGTTCCTCATCCTATAACCCAGTTCACTACAGACTGTTCCTCATCCTATAACCCAGTTCACTACAGACAGACTGTTCTCATCCTATAACCCAGTTCACTACAGACTGTTCCTCATCCTATAACCCAGTTCACTACAGACTGTTCCTCATCCTATAACCCAGTTCACTACAGACTGTTCCTCATCCTATAACCCAGTTCACTACAGACAGACTGTTCCTCATCCTATAACCCAGTTCACTACAGACAGACTGTTCCTCATCCTATAACCCAGTTCACTACAGACAGACTGTTCCTCATCCTATAACCCAGTTCACTACAGACTGTTCCTCATCCTATAACCCAGTTCACTACAGACAGACTGTTCCTCATCCTATAACCCAGTTCACTACAGACTGTTCCTCATCCTATAACCCAGTTCACTACAGACTGTTCCTCATCCTATAACCCAGTTCACTACAGACTGTTCCTCATCCTATAACCCAGTTCACTACAGACTGTTCCTCATCCTATAACCCAGTTCACTACAGACTGTTCCTCATCCTATAACCCAGTTCACTACAGACAGACTGTTCCTCATCCTATAACCCAGTTCACTACAGACAGACTGTTCCTCATCCTATAACCCAGTTCACTACAGACAGACTGTTCCTCATCCTATAACCCAGTTCACTACAGACTGTTCCTCATCCTATAACCCAGTTCACTACAGACTGTTCCTCATCCTATAACCCAGTTCACTACAGACAGACTGTTCCTCATCCTATAACCCAGTTCACTACAGACAGACTGTTCCTCATCCTATAACCCAGTTCACTACAGACTGTTCCTCATCCTATAACCCAGTTCACTACAGACAGACTGTTCCTCATCCTATAACCCAGTTCACTACAGACAGACTGTTCCTCATCCTATAACCCAGTTCACTACAGACTGTTCCTCATCCTATAACCCAGTTCACTACAGACTGTTCCTCATCCTATAACCCAGTTCACTACAGACTGTTCCTCATCCTATTACCCAGTTCACTACAGACTGTTCCTCATCCTATAACCCAGTTCACTACAGGCTGTTCCTCATCCTATAACCCAGTTCACTACAGACAGACTGTTCCTCATCCTATAACCCAGTTCACTACAGGCTGTTCCTCATCCTATAACCCAGTTCACTACAGACAGACTGTTCCTCATCCTATAACCCAGTTCACTACAGACTGTTCCTCATCCTATAACCCAGTTCACTACAGACTGTTCCTCATCCTATAACCCAGTTCACTACAGACTGTTCCTCATCCTATAACCCAGTTCACTACAGACTGTTCCTCATCCTATAACCCAGTTCACTACAGACAGACTGTTCCTCATCCTATAACCCAGTTCACTAGAGACTGTTCCTCATCCTATAACCCAGTTCACTACAGACAGACTGTTCCTCATCCTATAACCCAGTTCACTACAGACTGTTCCTCATCCTATAACCCAGTTCACTACAGACTGTTCCTCATCCTATAACCCAGTTCACTACAGACTGTTCCTCATCCTATAACCCAGTTCACTACAGACTGTTCCTCATCCTATAACCCAGTTCACTACAGACTGTTCCTCATCCTATAACCCAGTTCACTACAGACTGTTCCTCATCCTATAACCCAGTTCACTAGAGACAGACTGTTCCTCATCCTATAACCCAGTTCACTACAGACTGTTCCTCATCCTATAACCCAGTTCACTACAGACTGTTCCTCATCCTATAACCCAGTTCACTACAGACAGACTGTTCCTCATCCTATAACCCAGTTCACTACAGACTGTTCCTCATCCTATAACCCAGTTCACTACAGACTGTTCCTCATCCTATAACCCAGTTCACTACAGACAGACTGTTCCTCATCCTATAACCCAGTTCACTACAGACTGTTCCTCATCCTATAACCCAGTTCACTACAGACTGTTCCTCATCCTATAACCCAGTTCACTACAGACTGTTCCTCATCCTATAACCCAGTTCACTACAGACTGTTCCTCATCCTATAACCCAGTTCACTACAGGATGTTCCTCATCCTATAACCCAGTTCACTACAGACAGACTGTTCCTCATCCTATAACCCAGTTCACTACAGGCTGTTCCTCATCCTATAACCCAGTTCACTACAGACTGTTCCTCATCCTATAACCCAGTTCACTACAGACAGACTGTTCCTCATCCTATAACCCAGTTCACTACAGGCTGTTCCTCATCCTATAACCCAGTTCACTACAGACTGTTCCTCATCCTATAACCCAGTTCACTACAGACAGACTGTTCCTCATCCTATAACCCAGTTCACTACAGGCTGTTCCTCATCCTATAACCCAGTTCACTTCAGACTGTTCCTCATCCTATAACCCAGTTCACTACAGACAGACTGTTCCTCATCCTATAACCCAGTTCACTACAGACAGACTGTTCCTCATCCTATAACCCAGTTCACTACAGACTGTTCCTCATCCTATAACCCAGTTCACTACAGACTGTTCCTCATCCTATAACCCAGTTCACTACAGACTGTTCCGCATCCTATAACCCAGTTCACTTCAGACTGTTCCTCATCCTATAACCCAGTTCACTACAGACAGACTGTTCCTCATCCTATAACCCAGTTCACTACAGACTGTTCCTCATCCTATAACCCAGTTCACTACAGACTGTTCCTCATCCTATAACCCAGTTCACTACAGACTGTTCCTCATCCTATAACCCAGTTCACTACAGACTGTTCCTCATCCTATAACCCAGTTCACTACAGACTGTTCCTCATCCTATAACCCAGTTCACTACAGACAGACTGTTCCTCATCCTATAACCCAGTTCACTACAGACTGTTCCTCATCCTATAACCCAGTTCACTACAGACAGACTGTTCCTCATCCTATAACCCAGTTCACTACAGACAGACTGTTCCTCATCCTATAACCCAGTTCACTACAGACTGTTCCTCATCCTATAACCCAGTTCACTACAGACTGTTCCTCATCCTATAACCCAGTTCACTACAGACAGACTGTTCCTCATCCTATAACCCAGTTCACTACAGACAGGCTGTTCCTCATCCTATAACCCAGTTCACTACAGACTGTTCCTCATCCTATAACCCAGTTCACTACAGACAGACTGTTCCTCATCCTATAACCCAGTTCACTACAGACAGACTGTTCCTCATCCTATAACCCAGTTCACTACAGACTGTTCCTCATCCTATAACCCAGTTCACTACAGACTGTTCCTCATCCTATAACCCAGTTCACTACAGACTGTTCCTCATCCTATAACCCAGTTCACTACAGACTGTTCCTCATCCTATAACCCAGTTCACTACAGACAGACTGTTCCTCATCCTATAACCCAGTTCACTACAGACAGACTGTTCCTCATCCTATAACCCAGTTCACTACAGACAGACTGTTCCTCATCCTATAACCCAGTTCACTACAGACAGACTGTTCCTCATCCTATAACCCAGTTCACTACAGACTGTTCCTCATCCTATAACCCAGTTCACTACAGACTGTTCCTCATCCTATAACCCAGTTCACTACAGACTGTTCCTCATCCTATAACCCAGTTCACTACAGACAGACTGTTCCTCATCCTATAACCCAGTTCACTACAGACAGACTGTTCCTCATCCTATAACCCAGTTCACTACAGACAGACTGTTCCTCATCCTATAACCCAGTTCACTACAGACAGACTGTTCCTCATCCTATAACCCAGTTCACTACAGACAGACTGTTCCTCATCCTATAACCCAGTTCACTACAGACAGACTGTTCCTCATCCTATAACCCAGTTCACTACAGACTGTTCCTCATCCTATAACCCAGTTCACTACAGACTGTTCCTCATCCTATAACCCAGTTCACTACAGACAGACTGTTCCTCATCCTATAACCCAGTTCACTACAGACAGACTGTTCCTCATCCTATAACCCAGTTCACTACAGACAGACTGTTCCTCATCCTATAACCCAGTTCACTACAGACTGTTCCTCATCCTATAACCCAGTTCACTACAGACTGTTCCTCATCCTATAACCCAGTTCACTACAGACTGTTCCTCATACTATAACCCAGTTCACTACAGGCTGTTCCTCATCCTATAACCCAGTTCACTACAGACTGTTCCTCATCCTATAACCCAGTTCACTACAGACAGACTGTTCCTCATCCTATAACCCAGTTCACTACAGACAGACTGTTCCTCATCCTATAACCCAGTTCACTACAGACAGACTGTTCCTCATCCTATAACCCAGTTCACTACAGACTGTTCCTCATCCTATAACCCAGTTCACTACAGACTGTTCCTCATCCTATAACCCAGTTCACTACAGACAGACTGTTCCTCATCCTATAACCCAGTTCACTACAGACAGACTGTTCCTCATCCTATAACCCAGTTCACTACAGACAGACTGTTCCTCATCCTATAACCCAGTTCACTACAGACAGACTGTTCCTCATCCTATAACCCAGTTCACTACAGACAGACTGTTCCTCATCCTATAACCCAGTTCACTACAGACTGTTCCTCATCCTATAACCCAGTTCACTACAGACTGTTCCTCATCCTATAACCCAGTTCACTACAGACTGTTCCTCATCCTATAACCCAGTTCACTACAGACAGACTGTTCCTCATCCTATAACCCAGTTCACTACAGACAGACTGTTCCTCATCCTATAACCCAGTTCACTACAGACTGTTCCTCATCCTATAACCCAGTTCACTACAGACAGACTGTTCCTCATCCTATAACCCAGTTCACTACAGACAGACTGTTCCTCATCCTATAACCCAGTTCACTACAGACAGACTGTTCCTCATCCTATAACCCAGTTCACTACAGACAGACTGTTCCTCATCCTATAACCCAGTTCACTACAGACAGACTGTTCCTCATCCTATAACCCAGTTCACTACAGACAGACTGTTCCTCATCCTATAACCCAGTTCACTACAGACAGACTGTTCCTCATCCTATAACCCAGTTCACTACAGACTGTTCCTCATCCTATAACCCAGTTCACTACAGACTGTTCCTCATCCTATAACCCAGTTCACTACAGACTGTTCCTCATCCTATAACCCAGTTCACTACAGACTGTTCCTCTCATCCTATAACCCAGTTCACTACAGACAGACTGTTCCTCATCCTATAACCCAGTTCACTACAGACAGACTGTTCCTCATCCTATAACCCAGTTCACTACAGACAGACTGTTCCTCATCCTATAACCCAGTTCACTACAGACAGACTGTTCCTCATCCTATAACCCAGTTCACTACAGACTGTTCCTCATCCTATAACCCAGTTCACTACAGACAGACTGTTCCTCATCCTATAACCCAGTTCACTACAGACAGACTGTTCCTCATCCTATAACCCAGTTCACTACAGACTGTTCCTCATCCTATAACCCAGTTCACTACAGACTGTTCCTCATCCTATAACCCAGTTCACTACAGACAGACAGACAGACAGACAGACAGACAGACAGACAGACAGACAGACAGACAGACAGACAGACAGACAGACAGACAGACAGACAGACAGACAGACAGACAGACAGACAGACAGACAGACAGACAGACAGACAGAAAGAAAGAAAGAAAGAAAGAAAGAAACCTCTTTCCCCTCCTCCGCCAGAAAGGAACACTAGATAATATTTACGTTGCTCTTAGCCTCTACCCAGACGTTCAACAACGTTATCTATTGTCATGATTCGTCCAGTTGCATTCGATTTCACGCTATAGCCCAACTGTCGTTTTAGCAAGTGTTTTTTTTTATGCTTTTTGGGGGGCGATAGCATCGTATATCACAATGTTTTATGGGTACATAATCACAATAGGTTTATATTGCCCAACACTAACACACACACACAGAAACACAAACACACACACGCTTCTCTCCCAGTAAAGTGGGTCTGTCGTGGACATGCCCAATTTGTTTCCCTTCATCCAGGACTAATGTCTTTCTCCTGTACCCAGAGGCTGAGAGCACCAATTTACATCCTCTACACACACACACACACACACACACACACACACACACACACACACACACACACACACACACACACACACACACACACACACACACACACACACACACACACACACACACACACAGACCTGTTCCGCTCCTCCACCAGAAGCAAATATTAGAATAGATTTGCCGTAGCACTTAGCCTCTACCCAGGTTTTCAACATGTATCTTTCATCATGATCCGTCCAGTAGGGGAGAGTGGGGAGTAGGGTGGGGGGTAGGGGATAGTGGGGGGTTTAGGGGAGAGTGGAGGGTAGGGTAAGGGAGCGGCATGGGAGAGTTGGAGGTAGGGGAGAGTGGGGGGGTAGGGGAGAGTGTGGGGTAGGGGAGTGTGGGTAGGGGAGAGTGGGAGGTAGGGGAGTGTGGGTAGGGGAGAGTGGGAGGTAGGGGAGTGTGGGTAGGGGAGAGTGGGAGGTAGGGGAGAGTGTGGGTAGGGGAGAGTGTGGGTAGGGGAGAGTGGGAGGTAGGGGAGTGTGGGTAGGGGAGAGTGGGAGGTAGGGGAGAGTGGGAGGTAGGGGAGAGTGGGAGGTAGGGGAGAGTGGGGGGTAGGGGAGAGTGTGGGGTAGGGGAGAGTGGGAGGTAGTGGAGAGTGGGGGGTAGGGGAGAGTGGGAGGTAGGGGAGAGTGGGGGGTAGGGGAGAGTGGGAGGTAGGGAAGAGTGGGGGGTAGGGGAGAGTGGGAGGTAGGGGAGAGTGGGGGGGTAGGGGAGAGTGGGTAGGGGAGAGTGTGGGTAGGGTAGAGTGGGATGTAGGGGAGAGTGGGAGGTAGGGGAGAGTGGGGGGGTAGGGGAGAGTGGGAGGTAGGGGAGAGTGGGAGGTAGTGGAGAGTGGGAGGTAGTGGAGAGTGGGAGGTAGTGGAGAGTGTGGGGTAGGGTAGAGTGGGATGTAGGTGGAGAGTGGGGGGTAGTGGAGAGTGTGGGTAGGGAAGACTGTAGGTAGGGTGAGTGTGGGTAGGGGTTGGGAGGCCAGTGAAAAATACCATTTTGAGAGCAACCGGTTAAATTGTGCTCAATAAAATATGTATTCATATTACAGTACTTTCCTTGATTTAGACGGTTTGTGAGGTAGGGACATACACATGCTGACGTTTTGAACATTTCACATTGGGGGAAATGTTAAAAAATATATAGTGCACATTATTACCAGATGTGTGTATGATTTTGAAGCTGTGTTCATTTTAAACAGGTGATGGAATCTCATTTCACCCCTCAAGCACAATTGATTTCAATGTGATAATAGATTGATCAGTGATTGACAAAACATTGTGTTTCTCTTTCTGTACTGGTGACCCCTGTATCAAAATGCAACATTACAAAATGTAGTCGACCGACTACTGCAGTTTGTCCTCTGACCAGTCATTTAAAAACATATCCAGCCAAAAATTAATTAAGGGGGTATACAGTGCCTTGCGAAAGTATTCGGCCCCCTTGAACTTTGCGACCTTTTGCCACATTTCAGGCTTCAAACATAAAGTCAACATTGGATCATTCAGAGATCCTCACTGAACTTCTGGAGAGAGTTTGCTGCACTGAAAGTAAAGGGGCTGAATAATTTTGCACGCCCAATTTTTCAGTTTTTGATTTGTTAAAAAAGTTTGAAATATCCAATAAATGTCGTTCCACTTCATGATTGTGTCCCACTTGTTGTTGATTCTTCACAAAAAAATACAGTTTTGAGCGTTTGTGAGAAGTTATTTTTCCCAAGCGCAAAATAGCAGTTTCAGGGTGTGATTAGCAAGCCCCCCACCCCCACCCCCCTTCTACATGACATTAGCGAGCTAGCTTGTTTACAAACGGGCAACAACAAAAAAGTTCCACGGGACTCGTGCTGACCATGTCAAAACACCTGGTACTCCTCGATCTTAGACCAACTACTCACGCAGGTCCAGGATTCGTTTCATCCAGGGTTAGTTTACGTTTCACACATGCACTTTATGGCGCAGATCAGGGTTCCAAATGTTCCAGGCTCCAGATCACAAGGGGATATGGGTAAAGACCCTTGGGCAACCTCTCCGCAATACAGCCTGTCAATATTTGATGGATTTGTGAGCGCAATAAAATTATATTGTGCTTTGAGGAGATTGCTAACCCTGTTGTTTTGTGTTGTGATTTGTGCCTGGGGTGTTTCTATGAAGATAACAAGCCTCTCACTAAACCAGTCTCTCACTACAGGGTAATGTAATACAATGTAAGGTAATGTATTGTATTGTAATGTAAGGTAATGCAATGTAAGGTATTGTAAGGTATTGTATTGTAAGGTATTGTGATGTAATGTATCGTAAGATAATGTAAGGTAATGTATGGACTGTAATCTATTGTAAGGTAATGTATTATAATGTATTGTAAGGTATTGTGATGTAATGTATTATAATGTATTGTAAGGTATTGTGATGTAATGTATTGTAAGGTATTGTGCTGTAATGTAATGTATTATAATGTATTGTAAGGTATTGTGATGTAATGTATTGTAAGGTATTGTGATGTAATGTAATGTATTATAATGTATTGTAATGTATTGTGATGTAATGTATTGTAAGATAATGTAAGTCAATGTATTATAATGTAATGTAAGGTAAGGTCATGTTATGCATTGTAATGTATTGTAAGATAATGTAAGGTAATGTATGGACTGTAATCTATTGTAAGGTATTGTATTATAATGTATTGTAAGGTATTGTGATGTAATGTATTGTAAGATAATGTAAGGTGATGTAAGGCAATGCATTCTAATGTAAGTTAATGTAAGGTAAGGTAATGTTATGTTATGTGAGGTAAGGTAATATAATGTAAGGTAACATCAGGTAATGTAAGGTTATGTAAGGTAAGGTAAGGTAAGGTAATGTTATGGGAGGTAAGGTAATGTAAGGTTATGTAAGGTAAGATCACATAAGGTAAGGTAATGCAATGTTATGTAATGTAAGGTAATGTAATGTAAGGTAATGTAAGGTAATGTAATGTAAGGTTATGTAAGGTAAGATCACATAAGGTAAGGTAATGTAATGTTATGTGAGGTAAGGTAATATAATGTAAGGCCATGTAAGGTAAGGTAATGTAAGGTAGCGTAAGGTTATCCGAGGCAAGGGCATGTAAGGTAATGTAATGTTATGTAATGTAAGGTACGGTTACGTGAGGCAATGTAATGTTATGTAATGTAAGGTAATGTAATGTAATGTAATGCAAGGTTATGTAAGGCTATGTGAGGCAATGTAATGTAATGTAATGTTATGTAAGGTAATGTAAGGTTATGTGAGGCAATGTAATGTTATGTAATGTAAGGTAATGTAATGTAATGTAATGTTATGTAAGGTAATGTAAGGTTATGTGAGGCAATGTAATGTTATGTAATGTAAGGTAATGTAATGTAATGTTATGTTATGTAAGGTAATGTAAGGTTATGTGAGGCAATGTAATGTAAGGTAATGTAAAGTAATGTTATGTTATGTAAGGTAATGTAATGTTATGTAAGGTAACGTAAGGTTATGTGAGGCAATGTAATGTAAGGTAATGTAAGGTAAGGTTATGTGAGGCAATGTAATGTAAGGTATACGGTCACAGTTGACTGGTGTAATAGTTTCTCCACTTCTTCAGCTGTCACTCGTACACACCTTCAGTGGGTGAGTCCCAAATGACACCCTATTCTCTATATGGATCCTGGTCAAAAGTAGTGCACTACATAGGGAAAAGGGTGCTCAGACAGTCTCAATGACCGTATTAAAATGGTTGCCTCTCTTTTTCTCCTCCTTTACACACCCAGTGATTTATAGAGGCTATCAGCCCTTCAATGCAGCCCCTTCATTTCAGATTAAGGTGTGTGTGTGTGTGTGTGTGTGTGTGTGTGTGTGTGTGTGTGTGTGTGTGTGTGTGTGTGTGTGTGTGTGTGTGTGTGTGTGTGTGTGTGTGTGTGTGTGTGTGTGTGTGTGTGTGAGCTTGTATTACTACCCTTGTGGGTACTGCAAATCACTCACAATCCCCACAAGGATTGTAAAACAAGGAACATTTTCCCTCGTGGGGACATTTCCCACATTCCCATGAGGACAAACGGCTGGTTTAAGGTTAGGTTTAAAGTTAGGGTTAAGGTTAGGTTTAAGGTTAGGGTTAAGGTTAGGTTTAAAGTTAGGTTTAAGGTTAGGTTTAAGGTTAGGGTTAAGGTTAGGTTTAAAGTTAGGGTTAAGGTTAGGTTTAAGGTTAGGGTTAAGGTTAGGTTTAAAGTTAGGGTTAAGGTTAGGTTTAAAGTTAGGGTTAAGGTTAGGTTTAAGGTTAGGGTTAAGGTTAGGTTTAAAGTTAGGGTTAAGGTTAGGTTTAAAGTTAGGGTTAGGGTTAAGGTTAGGTTTAAAGTTAGGTTTAAGGTTAGGTTTAAGGTTAGGTTTAAGGTTAGGTTTAAGCTTGGTTTAAGGTTAGGTTTAGGGTTAGGTTTAAGCTTGGTTTAAGGTTAGGTTTAGGGTTAGGTTTAAGCTTGGTTTAAGGTTAGGTTTAAGCTTGGTTTAAGGTTAGGGTTAAGGTTTGGTTTAAAGTTAGGTTTAAGGTTAGGTTTAAGGTTAGGTTTAAGCTTGGTTTAAGGTTAGTTTTAAGGTTAGATTTAAGCTTGGTTTAAGGTTGGGATTAAGGTTGGGTTTAAAGTTAGGGTTAAGGTTAGGTTTAAGGTTAGATTTAAGGTTGGGATTAAGGTTGGGTTTAAGGTTGGGATTAAGGTTAGGGTTAAGGTTAGGGTTAAGGTTAGGGTTAAGGTTAGAATAAGGGTTTTGTTTAGGGGTTAAGGTTAGAATAAGGGTTTTGTTTAGGGGTTAAGGTTAGAATAAGGGTTTTGTTTAGGGGTTAAGGTTAGAATAAGGGTTTTGTTTAGGGGTTAAGGTTAGAATTAAGGTTTTGTTTAGGGGTTAAGGTTAGAATAAGGGTTTTGTTTAGGGGTTAAGGTTAGAATAAGGGTTTTGTTTAGGGGTTAAGGTTAGAATTAAGGTTAGGGGTTAGGTTACAATTAAGGTTGGGGGTTAGGGGTTAGGTTACAATTAAGGTTAGGGGTTAGGTTACAATTAAGGTTAGGGATTAGGTTACAATTAAGGTTAGGGGTTAGGGGTTAGGTTACAATTAAGGTTAGGGATTAGGTTATAAATAAGGTTAGGGGTTAGTTTACAATTAAGGTTAGGGGTTAGGTTACAATTAAGGTTAGGGGTTAGGCTACAATTAAGGTTAGGGGTTAGGCTACAATTAAGGTTAGGGGTTAGGCTACAATTAAGGTTAGGGGTTAGGCTACAATTAAGGTTAGGGGTTAGGGATTAGGTTACAATTGAAGTTAGGGGTTAGGTTACAATTAAGGTTAGGGGTTAGGTTACAATTAAGGTTAGGGGTTAGGTTATAATTAAGGTTAGGGGTTAGGGGCTAGGTTACAATTAAAGGTAGGGGTTAGGCTACAAGTAAGGTTAGGGGTTAGGGATTAGGTTACAATTGAAGTTAGGGGTTAGGTTACAATTAAGGTTAGGGGTTAGGTTACAATTAATGTTAGGGGTTATGTTATAATTGAAGTTAGGGGTTAGGTTACAATTAAGGTTAGGGGTTAGGTTACAATTAATGTTAGGGGTTATGTTATAATTAAGGTTAGGGGTTAGGTTACAATTAAAGTTAGGGGTTAGGTTACAATTAAGGTTAGGGTTTGGGGTTAATATTAGAGTTAAGGGTTAGGGTTTGGGGTTAAGGTTAGGGTTTGGGGTTAAGGTTAGGGTTAGGGTTTGGGGTTAATGTTAGAGTTAAGGGTTAGGGTTTGGGGTTAAGGTTAAGTTTACGGTTAGGGTTAGAGTTAGGGTTCATGGTTAGGGTTTGGGTTTAGGGTTAGGTTAGGGTTTGGGGTTAAGGTTAGGGTTAAGGGTTAGGTTGTGGTTAGAGTTAAGGGTTGGGGTTAGGGTTTGGGGTTAATGTTAGGGTTAAGGGTTAGAGTTTGGGGTTAAGGTTAGGGTTAAGGAGTTAGGTTAGGAGTTAGGATTTGGGGTTAAGGTTAGGGTTAAGGGGTTAGGGTTTGGCATTATGGTTAAGGTTTATGTTACGGGTTTGGGGTTAAGGTTAGTGTTAAGGGGTTAGGGTTTGGCATTATGGTTAAGGTTTATGTTACGGGTTTGGGGTTAAGGTTAGGGTTAAGGGGTTAAGGTTAGGCACTATGGTTAAGGTTTATGTTAGGGGTTTGGGGTTAAGGTTAGGGTTAAGGGGTTAAGGTTAGGCATTATGGTTAAGGTTTATGTTAGGGGTTTGGGGTTAAGGTTAAGGGGTTAAGGTTAGGCATTATGGTTAAGGTTTATGTTAGGGGTTTGGGGTTAAGGTTAGGGTTAAGGGGTTAAGGTTAGGCATTATGGTTAAGGTTTATGTTAGGGGTTTGGGGTTAAGGTTAGGGTTAAGGGGTTAAGGTTAGGCATTATGGTTAAGGTTTATGTTAGGGGTTTGGGGTTAAGGTTAGGGTTAAGGGGTTAAGGTTAGGCATTATGGTTAAGGTTTATGTTAGGGGTTTGGGGTTAAGGTTAGGGTTAAGGGGTTAGGGTTTGGCATTATGGTTAAGGTTTATGTTAGGGGTTTGGGGTTAAGGGGTTAGGGTTAGGCATTATGGTTAAGGTTTATGTTAGGGGTTTGGGGTTAAGGGGTTAAGGTTAGGCATTATTGTTAAGGTTTATGTTAGGGGTTTGGGGTTAATGATAGGGTTAAGGGGTTAGGTTGCAAGTTCAAACCCCCGAGCTGACAAGGTACAAATCTGTCGTTCTGCCCCTGAACAGGCAGTTAGCCCACTGTTCCTAGGCCGTCATTGAAAATAAGAATTTGTTCTTAACTGACCTGCCTGGTTAAATAAAGGTAAAATAAAAACAATAGGGTTTGGCATTATGGTTAAGGTTTGTGTGTGTGT
Source organism: Oncorhynchus masou masou (assembly GCF_036934945.1). Lineage (NCBI taxonomy): Eukaryota > Metazoa > Chordata > Actinopteri > Salmoniformes > Salmonidae > Oncorhynchus > Oncorhynchus masou. The sequence continues at coordinate 4,375,290 of NC_088228.1, read as the reverse complement.
GTTCAATGCAGCCTCTTCATTTCAGGTTAAACTGGTGTGGAGGATGGGGAAGGAGGTGTTTGTTTGACCTGCTCTTCAAACCTCACCAGCCTCTGAAGTACATGACACTCCTTGTTGGTGTAAACCGGTGGGTGGCAAACTCATTCCACGGAGGGCCAAGTGTCTGCGGGTTTGACTTTTTTTCCCCTTTCAATTAAGACCCAGACAAGCATGTGAGGGGAATTCGTTACTAATTAGTGACCTAAGGAAAACTGGCAGACACTCGGCCCACCGTGGAACGAGTTCGACACGTGATGTTTAACAGTGGAGGACATTTTGTGAGTCATGGGTGAGTGGTTATTGGGCACCGGGCCACAATGCTTGATGGGCCAGCTGGTGGTTTCCTTTTAAGGAAGCTGTGACTGTCAACGTCTTGACAAATAGTATCATGGTCGAGTCATTGTACTTTTTTTTTTACATTAGGCCCATTTGTAGTAGATCCAATAGGAAACCCTTGATACACATTAAAGCCATTGGCATATAATTGGTAGAACCAATATAAATTATATTCTCTTCAACTCTCTCTTTTACCCGACTGAACCTAAACAATTACTATCCTCCCTTACTTTATCAGCTTTGTTTTATTTTCCAATTTTTGTTCAAGCATAGCTTCATGCCAAGGTCTCTCCCTCTGTTGACTAAGGCTGGAGATGAGGAAAGATAGAGAAGAGGAGGAAGAGGATTGAGGAGAGGCAGAGATGAGAGGAGAGTAGGAGAGGAAGAAAGGTGAGTAGAGGAGAGGAGAGCAAGATAGGAGAGGAGGAGAAAGAGAGGTGAGGAGAGGAGGAGATGAGAGGTGAGGAGAGGAGAAGAGAGGAGGGGAGGGGAGGGGAGGGGAGAGGAGAGGAGAGGAGGAGAGAGGAGGGGGTGAGGGTGAGGAGGGGAGGGGAGGGGAGAGGAGGATATGAGAGGAGAAGAGAGGGAGGGGGTGAGGGTGTGGAGAGGAGGGGAGGGGAGCGAGAGAGGAGAGGAAGTGAGGAGAGGAGGAGATGAGGGTGAGGAGAGGAGAAGAGAGGAAGAGAGGTGAAGAGAGGAAGAGAGGTGAGGAGAGGAAGTGAGGAGAGGAAAAGAGAGGAAGAGAGGAGAAGAGAGGAAGAGAGGTGAGGAGAGGAAGAGAGGTGAGGAGAGGAAGTGAGGAGAGGAGAGGAAGTGAGAAGAGGAGGAGATGAGAGGTAAGGAGAGGAGAAGAGAGGAGGGGGTGAGGGTGAGGAGAGGAGGGGAGGGGGAGAGGAGAGGAGAGGAGGAGAGAGGAGGGGGTGAGGGTGAGGAGGGGAGGGGGAGAGGAGAGGAGAAGAGAGGAGGGGGTGAGGAGAGGGGAGGAGGAGAGGAGAGGAGGGGAGAGGAGAGGAGAGGTGAGGAGGGGAGAGGAGAGGAGAGGAGAGGAGGGGAGGGGAGGGGAGGGGAGAGGAGAGGACATTATCTCTCCAATGCAAAGATGAGTGTGACATTCTCCATAAACGCTCCTCCAGAAATGAGACTTTGTCTGTATCCCAAAAGTGCACCCTATATAGTGCACTAGAGTGCATAGGGCTCTGGTCAAAAGCGTTGCACTACCCCCATAGGGCTCTGGTCTAAAGTAGTGCACTATATAGGGAATAGGGTGGCATAGTGCTCTGGTCCAAAGTAGTGTACTATATAGGGAATAGAATATAATTTGGGCCACACCCTCTCCTTTACAGCCACCAAGTCGCTGCTTCTTGAAATTCATACTTTAGTGCATTTGTCTCTTTGAGAGCTTGTGGTCTAATTTGATTTGTGTGCCTGGCAACCCTTCCATTCTCTGGGCCTGCAGTGTAACAATTCCCCACTGCATTGCGGCCAAGAGATAGTTCCGCAAATAGAGGGTTTTAAAGTATATTTTCTGGATGGTTTTAAAGTATATTTTCTGAACGGCTCTCCTTTGCTTTTCCTAAACAACATCGTGACTTAAAGAAGAGGGGCCCTATTTGTCCGTGTGTGCGTGCGCGCGTGTACGTGTGTGTGTCCGTGTGTGTGTCCGTGTGTGTTTGCGTGCATGTGTGTGTCCATGTGTCCGTATGTGTGTGTGTGTGCGTCCGTGCGTGTGTCCATGTGTCCGTGTGTGTGTGTGCGTGCATGTGTGTGTGTCCATGTGTCAGTGTGTGTGCGTGCATGTGTGTGTGTCCATGTGTCCGTGTGTGTGTGTGTGTGCGTGCGTGCGTGTGTGTCCATTCGTCCGTGTGTGTGCGTATGCGTGCGTGCGTGTGTGTCCATGTGTCCGTGTGTGTGCGTGTGCGTGTGTGTGTCCATGTGTCCGTGGTGTGCGTGTGTGTGTGTGCATGTGTGTATGTGTGTGTGCGTGTAAAACGCTTGCTGCTTCACTGGTTTTAGTCAGACACTTTCTAAGCTACCTAGCTAGCTAGCAAACAATCTCCTCATCGTTAATGCAAAGCAGATGGCATGAATGATAGATATGCACTAATGATCTTGTTTTTTTGAAGATTGCATATTTCTGGGGGCGAAAACTTCTTTTTTTTCTAGATGCTTATTTTCACGTCAGAGTTTATCCTGTACACAAGGCATAGACTGCTGATATCTCACCTTACCATTCGGTCTGTCCCCGGCCTCATGGACGCTCATTACCAAAGCTGCCCTCCCATACATCAACTGGTTGATATACACAGCACACAGCCCAGCTGCTCGCTGTGGGATTCAGGATAAATTGTGCCATAAAACTCGCCTTTACCGACTCAGCAGAAAATCGATGAATTGTCTCTGGTCTTTGTAACCTGTTGAGCAGCCCTCGTCGAGGACAGAGCGACAGCTTTCGCCACTGCCTCTGTGTTTCGCCTGGCAACATCGGTCACATACTAGATGTTTGTCTGAGGTGTCTTTGGCTCATGGCCTCCATAGTTGTGGTACTCCATAGTTGTGGTACTCCATGGTTGTGGTACTCCATAGTTGTGGTACTCCATAGTTGTGGTAGTCCATAGTTGTGGTACTCCATAGTTGTGGTACTCCATAGTTGTAGTACTCCATAGTTGTGGTACTCCATAGTTGTGGTACTCCATAGTTGTGGTACCCCATAGTTGTGGTACTCCATAGTTGTGGTACTCCATAGTTGTAGTACTCCATAGTTGTGGTACTCCATAGTTGTGGTACTCCATAGTTGTGGTACTCCATAGCTGTGGTACTCCATAGTAGTGGTACTCCATAGCTGTGGTACTCCATAGTTGTGGTACTCCATAGTTGTGGTAGTCCATAGTTGTGGTACTCCATAGTTGTGGTACTCCATAGTTGTGGTAGTCCACAGTTGTGGTAGTCCATAGTTGTGGTACTCCATAGTTGTGGTACTCCATAGCTGTGGTAGTCCATAGCTGTGGTAGTCCATAGTTGTCGTAGTCCCATAGTTGTGGTACTCCATAGTTGTGGTACTCCATAGTTGTGGTAGTCCATGGTTGTGGTACTCCATAGTTGTGGTAGTCCATGGTTGTGGTACTCCATAGTTGTGGTAGTCCATAGTTGTGGTACTCCATGGTTGTGGTAGTCCATGGTTGTGGTACTCCATGGTTGTGGTAGTCCATAGTTGTGGTACTCCATGGTTGTGGTAGTCCATGGTTGTGGTACTCCATAGTTGTCGTAGTCCCATAGTTGTGGTACTCCATAGTTGTGGTACTCCATAGTTGTGGTAGTCCATGGTTGTGGTACTCCATAGTTGTGGTAGTCCATGGTTGTGGTACTCCATAGTTGTGGTAGTCCATAGTTGTGGTACTCCATGGTTGTGGTAGTCCATAGTTGTGGTACTCCATAGTTGTGGTAGTCCATGGTTGTGGTACTCCATAGTTGTGGTAGTCCATGGTTGTGGTACTCCATAGTTGTGGTAGTCCATAGTTGTGGTACTCCATAGTTGTGGTAGTCCATAGTTGTGGTAGTCCATGGTTGTGGTAGTCCATAGTTGTGGTAGTCCATAGTTGTGGTACTCCATAGTTGTGGTAGTCCATGGTTGTGGTACTCCATAGTTGTGGTAGTCCATAGCTGTGGTAGTCCATAATTGTGGGAGTCCATAGTTGTGGTACTCCATAGTTGTGGTACTCCATAGTTGTGGTACTCCATAGTTGTGGGAGTCTCGCTTGGCCTCCTCCTCATGAAAGACTTCCAGCGTTGGGCGACCTCACTTAAACCCATCTCTCCACCGGCACTACTGCGAGAACAATCTTGTTACGGAGCGAGCAGCGAACATATGTTGTCTCTCAGAGCAACAGATGTGCCAGGCAGACTAAACTCAAGTGCGGATTTTACCGTCGCTGTGGAACCCCCTACCAGGGGAGTAGCGACTTCCTCTGAAAGTCGTAGAAGAGGGACGTTACGGCTGCTGTCTATCTGTACCAATGGCAGGAAAATGAGCATTGTCGGCCTGTTCCACAATGTCCCTCTGGGCGTAAACACACTGGCCTAATAGTTCTCAGACATGCTTCTGACCCCCCACTCTGGACAGAGTGGAAGCGAATGTTACTATTCAATTCAAGGGGATTTATTGGCATGGGAAACATGTGTTAACATTGACAAAGCAAGTGGGGTAGATAATATACACAAGTTAAATAACCAATAAAAATGAACAGTAAACATTACACTCACAGAAGGTTCAAAACAATAAAGACATTACAAATGTCATATTACGTACTGTATGTATACTGTGTTGTAACAATGTACACATGGTTAATGTACAAAAGGGAAAATAAATAAGCATAAATATGGGTTGTATTTACAATGGTGTTTGTTCTTCACTGGTTGCCCTTTTCTTGTGGCAACAGGTCACAAATCTTGCTGCTGTGATGACACACTGTGGAATTTCCCCCAGTAGATATGGGAGTTTATCAAAATTGGATTTGTTTTCAAATTCTTTGTGGTTCTGTGTAATCTGAGGGAAATATGTCTCTCTAATATGGTCATACGTTGGGCAGCAGGTGAGGAAGTGCAGCTCAGTTTCCACCTCGTTTTGTGGGCAGTGAGCACATAGCCTGTCTTCTCTTGAGAGCCATGTCTGCCTACGGAGGCCTTTCTCAATAGCAAGGCTATGCTCACTGAGTCTGTACATAGTCAAAGCTTGCCTTTACTCTCCTCTTTAAGAGAACCGGGGTTACCAGGCTGTAGTGGAGTGGGTCGTGAACTTCAAGTTCCTTGGTGTCCACATCACCAACAAACTATCATGGTCCAAACACACCAAGACAGTCATGAAGAGGGCAAAACAAAACCTTTCCCCCTCTAGAGACTGACAAGATTTGACATGGGTTCCCAGATCCTCAAAAAGTTATACAGCTGCACCATCGAGAGCATCCTGACTGGTTGCATCACCGCCTGGTAGTTATTTTTTACTTCAGTTTATTTAGTAAATATTTTCTTAACTCTATTTCTTGAACTACATTGTTGGTTAAGGGCTTGTAAGTAAGCATTTCACTGTAAGGTCTACACCTGTTGTATTCAGCATTTCACTGTAAGGTCTACTACACCTGTTGTATTCAGCATTTCACTGTAAGGTCTACTACACCTGTTGTATTCAGCATTTCACTGTGAGGTCTACCTACACCTGTTGTATTCAGCATTTCACTGTAAGGTCTACTACACCTGTTGTATTCAGCATTTCACTGTGAGGTCTACTACACCTGTTGTATTCAGCATTTCACTGTAAGGTCTACTACACTTGTTGTATTCAGCATTTCACTGTAAGGTCTACTACACCTGTTGTATTCAGCATTTCACTGTAAGGTCTACTACACCTGTTGATTTCAGCATTTCACTGTAAGGTCTACTACACCTGTTGTATTCAGCATTTCACTGTGAGGTCTACTACACCTGTTGTATTCAGCATTTCACTGTAAGGTCTACTACACCTGTTGTATTCAGCATTTCACTGTGAGGTCTACTACACCTGTTGTATTCAGCATTTCACTGTGAGGTCTACTACACCTGTTGTATTCAGCATTTCACTGTAAGGTCTACCTACACCTGTTGTATTCAGCATTTCACTGTAAGGTCTACTACACCTGTTGATTTCAGCATTTCACTGTAAGGTCTACTAATCAAATCAAATCAAATCAAATTTATTTATATAGCCCTTCGTACATCAGCTGATATCTCAAAGTGCTGTACAGAAACCCAGCCTAAAACCCCAAACAGCAAGCAATGCAGGTGTAGAAGCACGGTGGCTAGGAAAAACTCCCTAGAAAAGCCAAAACCTAGGAAGAAACCTAGAGAGGAACCAGGCTATGTGGGGTGGCCAGTCCTCTTCTGGCTGTGCCGGGTAGAGATTATAACAGAACATGGCCAAGATGTTCAAATGTTCATAAATGACCAGCATGGTCGAATAATAATAAGGCAGAACAGTTGAAACTGGAGCAGCAGCACGGCCAGGTGGACTGGGGACAGCAAGGAGTCATCATGTCAAGTAGTCCTGGGGCATGGTCCTAGGGCCGCGGTTCAGTTGAAACTGGAGCAGCAGCACGGCCAGGTGGACTGGGGACAGCAAGGAGTCATCATGTCAGGTAGTCCTGGGGCATGGTCCTAGGGCTCAGGTCCTCCGAGAGAGAGAAGGAGAGAATTAGAGAACGCACACTTAGATTCACACAGGACACCGAATTGGACAGGAGAAGTACTCCAGATATAACAAACTGACCCCAGCCCCCCGACACATAAACTACTGCAGCATAAATACTGAAGGCTGAGACAGGAGGGGTCAGGAGACACTGTGGCCCCACCCGAGGACACCCCCGGACAGGGCCAAACAGGAAGGATATAACCCCACCCACTATGCCAAAGCACAGCCCCCACACCACTGGAGGGATATCTTCAACCACCAACTTACCATCCTGAGACAAAGCTGAGTATAGCCCGCAAAGATCTCCGCCACGGCACAACCCAAGGGGGGGGGGGGGCGCCAACCCAGACAGGATGACCACATCAGTGAATCAACCCACTCAGGTGACGCACCCCCTCAGGGACGGCATGAGAGAGCCCCAGCAAGCCAGTGACTCAGCCCCTGTACTACACCTGTTGTATTCAGCATTTCACTGTAAGGTCTACTACACCTGTTGTATTCAGCATTTCACTGTAAGGTCTACCTACACCTGTTGTATTCTTCACATGTGTCAAATACAATTTTATTTGACATACCTCTAACCCATAGATTTGTGTTTGCAAAATAATTTACACGGTGTAAAGTACAGAACGATATATTTGTATGCTTTCAGAAGTCATGTACGTTTACCAAGAAGATACTGA